>NW_015151583.1:240819-242102 GCF_000732505.1 Cyprinodon variegatus
GAATCGAATCGAATCGAATCATGGTGTATTCTTGAGTATCGAAAATAAACGAATCGTTGGGTCAGGAAATCGATACTGAATCGAATCGCCATGATGGATGTGATTTACACCCCTATATTGTACATGCTCATATTTTTCATTTTCATTCTTTTCAGTTGGCCAACATTTCTAAAAATCCCTTTTTTGTATTAGCCTTAAGTAATATTCTAATTTTGTGACACACAGAGTTTTGGATTTTCATTTGTTGCCGCTTCAAATCATCAAAAATAAATGAAATAAACATTTGAATGAACTGTGTGCAATGAATAAATATAATGTACAAGTTACACCTTTTGAATGCAATTACTGAAATAAATCAAGTTTTTCAAAATATTCTAATTTACTGGCTTTTACCTGCATATACACAAGGCTGATGAGACCATTAACACAATAGGGGTAATTCAAACTAAACAATCACAAATGACAAACATTGGCAGTACAGTTAGGTTTGGCAAAAAACAAATCTATATCTTAGCAAAATGAAAACACACCAACTGCGAACAAATCCTCAGTGAAAGATGCAAAAAAAAAAATTAGAAAAGGAAAATTCAAATCCCCCCCCTTTAAGCTACACCTGATGGAACAGTCCAATTTCCCCCTCCTGCATTTAGCAGATCTGAACCCTGGCTGCCATCTTTGTCTGGCTAAACTCCGAGGCACCATAGGTAAGAAACAGTGACAAAACAGAAAGAGATATGAATGAACTAAATGTGTGCGCTTACAAATAGAACACATTCATTTAAATTGAGAATAAAGTTTTATTGCAAACTAAAGTAGGTGAATGGATTAAATAAATAAAGGTGCATGTATAATCCAGACTTAAGGTGTGGCCATAGGTTTGTCCATCACATTGCCACCAACAATTTGACCCAATCCTGATTTACCCTAAAAGTTAAAGGTACGGTGGAGGATTTTAGCAAAAGTTTGCAAAGACCCGCCCTCTCCACTTTGAAAAAAAACACATACACAACCCTGTACCCGCTCCCAAGAGGGAACACCTATTAAACGTGTGTGAGGGCGCGCAGGAGCCCATTTCTTCTCATGCAGGCTCTGTTTAAAAGTTGCTGTTTGCATCTAGCCTAGTAAGCTATCCCCACGCGCTAGAAATAAAAATAATTTTTGCCTGCGAGTTGGTCTAGCCTCGATCAATGCCCCAGGCCCTAAATCTGGCAGGCCAATCACAACGCGATATAGTCCAAATATATCGTGATATTACAGGGTTCGTACACCTTTTCCAAAGTCAA
>NW_015151584.1:0-1088 GCF_000732505.1 Cyprinodon variegatus
CTGCTCTGATTGGCTATCAGAGATCCATCTCCAGTTCTAGGTCTTTTCCCACACTGGGGGCAGGAGGAGGGTTCTAATGAAGTAGACTGGGCCCAGTGAGACCCGATGCACTGTCTGCAGAACCAGTGTCCACAGCTGGTAGAGACCGGATCCATCAGCAGGTTTTGACAAAGAGCACAGCAGGACGGCTCCTCCTCTTCACTAACGCTTTTCCTCTTCCTCCATCTGTGGAGACATTTCTTCATCACTGAAATAGTTCACTACCAACAGAGAGGCTGGTTGTGTGTGTGTGTGTGTGTTGTCTTGTTTTTATAATAACTACAGGTACTATAAGATTATTTCTTCTGTTTTGTTTTTTTGTTCATGGAAAAAAAGGTAAATGTTTGTATCATGAGATGAACTAAATAAATACTCTAAATAAATCACATTGCACTCTCACAGGAATTACAACAAAGCTTTCATGGTAATATGCATTTTAAAACATTGAATAGAATCTTAAAAAAAACTCTAAAATGATATGAAATTAAAGCCACAAGGAGCCTTGGACAGCCTTCGCAGCTCAGCGTCGCTTGGCGTATTGAGACAGCCTGACCCACGCACCACTGTCACCATGACTATGTCAGTTTGGCCCAAATCCAAGGGTGTATCTTTGTGATAAAAGTTGGTGGGGGCGCTCTAAGGGTGGGGGCTGATGGACCTACAGCTACTCAACCTGAATGCTTTCAATAGGGTTTATATTTTCCAAAACTGAGCTCAAAAATATATTTATTGAATGCTTTCCTATTGTTGAGAACACAAGAGTACCACAATACATGTGTGGTATTTATAGTTATAGACAGATGCCTGCCTTTAGTGCATTGTTTTATAAAGGGCTCATAAAACATTAATGTATAAAAATAACGAATAACAGCCAATACCGATGTCAACATCAATATATCCTGCATCCCTAGAATGGACACAACTTCAGCTCCATCCATCCATCCATCCATCCATCCATCCATCCATCCATCCATCCATCCATCCATCCATGGCTTCCCTTTAAGCTGCATCCCTGATCATCCTCCTTCACAATTAGCAAAATTAAATTT
>NW_015151584.1:6358-7798 GCF_000732505.1 Cyprinodon variegatus
CTGACCGTTTATGTTCAATTTTCTGTAGAGATGAGACACTGTGGAATGTTCTTACAATATGGGTCACAGAAAAATAAGTTCATAAGTTAAACAAACAGATTGAATAAATTAGACAGTCAAATAAATATAATACAATTACAGTAAAATGATTATTTGAACCCAAAGTGGATTTGTTTTACATGCTAAATTTTGTCATTATACTAGTTTGACTGTAGAAGAATTTCTACAAAACAGAATCCTGCTTCACAGCAACAGGTTGAGCCAAACATCCTCTAAATGTTCAGGCTCCGCTCCGTTCCGGCCAGGTCAAGATCTGCTAATCGTACCAAATAGGAAAAAGAACGGCGAGAAGATCCGGTTTGTCAAATTAAAATATAGAAACAACAAATCGGTAACTATAAATTAGAGCATGATTCTTATATATTACAAAAAAGACAAAACACTGTTTATTTAAAAGATTGGATGCAAACTATTGGTCCTTCAACAGACCAGGAAGCAGATTTCTCATCTCCATCAGAAACTGAACATATGCTGGATGCTGATGGGGATTTTTTTATGTCAAGTAGTGTTAATTTCGTTAACGAAAACTAAACAAAAATATTTTCGTCAACGCACATTTTTCACTAAACGAAAACTAGACGAGACGAAAATCCCCACTAATGAACAATAACTAGGAGTAAATCAGAAATAATTTTCGTGCACTAATAAAGACGAGACGAAAAAGCAGTTCGGTAAATAAAGACTGGGCTAAAATCTATGGACATTTTAGTTCACGAACAAAGACAAGACGAAAATTACATATAATTATTTTATGTTTTTTTTCAAATCCTGTCTCCTCCTCCGCCTCCTACTCGTTAGCTCACCCACTTTCAACCCTGGAGCGGGCGGCAGACACAGAGTAGCCTACACATTACATGGAGCAGACAGGAGCTGGATTCAAGGCGACAGGTTAAAAGTAAAACATGCTTTGCATGGGATTCGGGAGAAAGAGGAGACGTGATATATGGACACATTTTCACTTCATTGAAGTGGAGAACAAAACCAAATGCTTGACTTTAGTCGAAAGGAAGGAATGTGGCCACATGGTAGCTGGAAAAAAACACAACAAACCTGAAGAGACACGTCGTAGTTCACCACAAAGACATTACGGTAAGTTAACAGAAAGATTGGTGGTGATTGTTTATAATATAACATTAAATCAACGGCTATAATGTCCCAATGATAAACTAACTTTCATAGCATTTAGTATCCAGGCTGGCTACGTTACGTTAGCTTGTTAGCACGTAGCGACGGTAGCCACTTGTTGATAGCATTGTATGTAAAGTTAAATTTATGCTAACTTAGATATGTTATACTGGCCGGGTAACTATAGTTTCTGTTAAATTGCTAGTTTGATTAAAGCAGACAGACATTTTAGGTAATCTAGGAGCTGCAAGTGAA
>NW_015151584.1:10119-14095 GCF_000732505.1 Cyprinodon variegatus
CTAGTTAAGGGAACAATATTATCTCCTTTCACTGCGTTTCTATCCTAGTTAAGGGAACAACATTAACTCCTTTCACTACATCTCTATCCTAGTTAAGGGAACAATATTATCTCCTTTCACTGCATCTCTATCCTAGTTAAGGGAACAACATCAACTCCTTTCACTGCGTTTCTATCCTAGTTAAGGGAACAACATTAACTCCTTTCACTACATCTCTATCCTAGTTAAGGGAACAACATTAACTCCTTTCACTACATCTCTATCCTAGTTAAGGGAACGATATTATCTCCTTTCACTGTGTTTCTATCCTAGTTAAGGGAACAACATCAACTCCTTTCACTGCATGTCTATCCTAGTTAAGGGAACAACAGCAACTCCTTTCACTGTGTTTCTATCTGGGTTAAAAGAACAGCATCAACATCAGTCCTGCTGTAGAAGTATTAGAAGCAGACACGTAAACACTCTGACCTGCCCAATGCGCCTTCCCAGGGTTTGGTTTGTCCATCCTGGTCTGATCAGGGGTGCACAGAAGGACCAGGGCTGCCGATACGCTCTGATCAATCATCTAACTGAGATCATTTTCCTTGACTTCCTTCATGTCTGCAGGCTCAGGTAAAATCATTTTGAAAAGCCTGGTATTTCAGGGCCAACAGTCCGTGAGATGAGACCATGTTGCTTTTGCAGGCAGAGGTTGATGCTCAGAGGGCTTCCACCAACGCCCAGCAAAGCATCAAGCACTTCGAGGAGACCATGACCCATTTCCAGAGGCAGAAACTGGAAGATGTTAAAGTCTGGATCTGTTCACATATCGCTGAGCAGATACTGCTTCCTTCTTTAAACCCCCTTTCTTCTTTCTCTTTGCAGAACATTTTCAGAGAGTTCCTCACAGTTGAGATGCTCTTTCATGCTAAAGCATTGGAGGTCTTCTCCCACACGTACCAAAACATGGAGGCCATGAATGCAGAGAAGGACCTGGAGGTCTGTATCTAAGCTGGAACAGTCTGAACAGAAAGAGAACAGAACTAATTCAGATCATCAAATGAACGCTGGCATCAGAAAAGAGGAACCTGAATAAAAAAAATAAACAAATAAAACCAACAACTCAAATAATGAATCCAGAGAGGAAGCAGAAACTTCAAGGGCCTCATCTACTCAGCAGCATGGAGCTGCTAATTTCCTGTTCCTAGAGTTCCTGGTCCTACAGTTGCTGTTCTTCTAGTTCCTGTTCCTATAGTTCTTGGTCCTATAGTTCCTGTTCTTGTATTTCCTGTTCTTCTAGTTCCTTTAGTTCCTGTTCTTTTATTTCCTGTAGTTCCTGTTCCCCCTGTTCCCGTTCCCATAGTTTCTGTTCCTATAGTTCCTGTTGTTATAGTTGCTGTTCCTGTAGTTCCTGTTCCTACAGTTCCTGTAGTTCCTGTCCCTGTAGTTCATGTTCCTGTAGTTTCTTTAGTTCTTGCTCCTGTAGTTCCTGTTCCTATAGTTCCTGTTCCTGTAGTTTCTGTAGTTCCTGTTCTTGTAGTTGCTGTTCCTGTAGTTCCTGTTCCTACAGTTCCTGTAGTTCCTGTCCCTGTAGTTCATGTTCCTGTAGTTTCTTTAGTTCTTGTTCCTATAGTTCCTATTGTTATAGTTGCGGTTCCTGTAGTTCCTGTTCCTACAGTTCCTGTAGTTCCTGTCCCTGTAGTTCATGTTCCTGTAGTTTCTTTAGTTCTTGCTCCTGTAGTACCTGTTCCTACAGATCCTGTTCCTGTAGCTCCTTTAGTTCCTTTTCCTAGAGTTTCTGTTCTTGTAGTTTCTGTAGCTCATGTTCCTGTAGTTCCTGTTCCTGTAGTTTCTGTAGTTCCTGTTCTTGTAGTTCCTGTTTCTACAGTTCCTGTGCCTACAGTTCCAGTTCCTACAGTAGCTCTTCCTACAGTTCCTGTTGTTTCTGTAGATCCTGTTCCTGTAGTTCCTGTTCCCACAGTTCCTTTTCTTATAGTTCCTGCTACCATAGGTACTGTTCCTATAGTTCCTTTTCCTGTAGTTCCTGTTTCTGTAGTTCCAGTTCCTACAGATCCTGTTCCTGTAGCTCCTTTAGTTCCTTTTCCTAGAGTTTCTGTTCTTGTAGTTTCTGTAGCTCCTGTTCCTGTAGTTCCTTTCACTGCTGTTCCTGTAGGTTCTGTTCCTATAGTTCATGTAGTCCCTGTCCCTGTAGTTCCTGTAGTTCCCGTTCCTGTATTTCCTATCCTGTATTTCCTGTTGTTATAGTTCCTGTTCCTATAGTTCCAGTCTGTGTAGTTAGTGTAGTTCCTGATCCTTTATCTTTCTTGGGACCACAGAAGAACACTTTGCCTTAATGAATGCCATTATGAGACAGAAACACACCTAAATGATGCAAGTCAAATTAGAACTACAAGCTTCAGTGCAATGACTTGAACAGCTGAAGGCCCAGTATCTTTCAGGTTTTCTCCCTTTGTTGATGATGTCATTAGCATTTTTCTGTAACTAATGATGTCTAGATTTGAAAAAAGTTTGAACTCAGGTGTTCTTTGATGCTGCAGCCCACTGGATGATCTGAAATCTCTAGAGTTAGCTCAGTTAGGCTTCAGCAGTGAATGGTATGACCTCCTCCCGTCACAGCTCTTCACTGGCAGAATTAGGATGCTTGACTCCCAGATGTGGCCTCTAGAACGCTCCATCAGCAGCCGCTCGCCTCCCCCAACAGCCCATTACTCCAGCCTTCCTCTGGGCTCCTGGAGGGGCCGGGCCCTGGACTCCCCAGAGACCTCTGACCACAGCCGCAGACAGCAGCCCAGTCAGCACCATGGATCAGTGAGCACAGTAAGTCTGAGCATGATCTGGGCTAATGAAGAACACATGCTGGACATGCTGGTCTTCTTTACAGCCTCACATCAACCCAAAACGCCATGGAGGCATGGAGGAGGAGGAGCTAGCACAGGAAGAGGATGAAGATGAAGAAGAGGAGGATGAAGAGGAGGAATCTGGAGCAGAGATGGAAGAGGATGAGAACATCAGGAGGTCCTATGCTTCGCAGTATGCCCAATCAGCCAAGAGGTGAAGCATCGGCTTTTAACAGGGGCACTGCCCCGTTGTGGATCTGCGGTGCCTGGGTATGCCTGGGGCACTGATTTTTTTATTGATTTATTTAATTATGCCTTTTAAAAAATGAATGGGGAAATCTACAGAATGTATGTTTACATTTTTTTTCTTAAAATAGTCCTATAGACTACCACTGTAGTTAGAATTTAAATCTGACATATGCAGAAGGAGTAATCAGAATCCACTTCCAGTAACGGCCACTCTGAGCATGCAGCAGCCCCAGAGTTGCCTTTAACACAGAGCCAGGAGTTTGTCATATCTTATCATAAAGAAACACAGTGGTCCTAGTAAAGAATCACTGATTATAACATTGATTGTACAACCTAAATGATAACCAGGTGGGAAACAAATGAGGCAAGAGAAAAATCCTCAGGATAGATTAGAAGTGAGCGATGGATGCAGAAACTAAGCCATGTAATGCCAGGTCCGCTCTGGCTCCAACTGTAAGATCCGCAGTACAGGTGGATGAGCTGCCAGGCCTCACCAGCTCAACAGACGCTCCTCCAGCCAGGTGAGCGCTCCCACCGCTGAGAGGAGAAAGAGGAGAAACGGCAGCAAGTTTATAATTAATGCTGATTACCGTTCAATACAGAAAACAATGTATGAATCCCGTTGGGCAGAAATTTAATGAAGATCATAATTATGAGGAGCAGAATGGGGCAAGACAGCCTTCACCATCCGCCATCATGTCGGTTGGTTTGGAGAACTCTCCAAATTAAGCCAGTCACAGCTGATCGACAGCTTCGCTAAAACGTAGCCGAGACGCTAACTCCAGCTTTCCCATCCTTCTGGCCATGATATACACACCGTCATAGGATCATCACCATCACACCGTCATAGGATCTTCACCATCACACCGTCATAGGATCTTCACCATCAC
>NW_015151584.1:15735-16975 GCF_000732505.1 Cyprinodon variegatus
TTAGGGGTCTACCATTAGGGCTCTACCGTGAGAGGTCTACCATTAGGGGTCTACCATTAGGGGTCTACCGTTAGGGCTCTACCATTTGGGGTCTACCGTTAGGTGTCTACCGTTAGGGGTCTACTGTTAGGGCCTTCTGTTAGGAGTCTACCATTAGGGCTCTACCGTGAGAGGTCTACCATTAGGGCTCTACCATTAGGGGTCTACCGTTAGGTGTCTACCGTGAGAAGTCCACAATTAGGGTTCTACCATTAGGCTCTTTCATTAGATTCTACCATTAGGTTCTACCATTGGGCTCCGTCATTAGATTCTACTATTAGGTTCTACCATTGGGCTCTACCATAGGGATCTACCATTTGGCTCTAACATTAGATTTTACCATTGGCCTCTAACATAGGGCTCTACCATTAGGTTGTACCATTGGGCTCTACCATTAGGCTCTACAGTTTGGTTCTAACATTGGACTCTACCATTGGGCTCTACCATTAGAGTCTACAATTAGCCTCTACCATTAGATTCTACTATTAGGCTCTACCATTAGCTTCTATCATTAGAGTCTACCATTTGGCTCTAACATTAGATTTTATCATTGGGCTCTACCATTAGGTTGTACCATAGGCTCTACCATTAGGCTCTACCATTAGAGTCTACCCTTAGCCTTTACCATTAGATTCTACTATTAGGCTCTACCATTAGCCTCTACCATCAGAGTCTACCTTTAGCTACCTAAACTAAACTTCATTGCTGACAAAGAATAGAGGGTAAAACCAGCAGGAAGGCCATAACAATTAACCTCTATCATTATGTTCTACCAATAGGCTCTACCATTAGATCCTTTCATTCAGCTCTACCATTATACTCTAGCATTAGGTTATACCATTATAATTTACCATTAGGGTCTACCATTATGTTCTACCATTAGACCCTACAATTAGGTTCTTCCATTAGGCTCTACCAATAGATTCTACCATTAGGTTCTACCATTAGACCCTACAATTAGGTTCTGCCATTAGGCTCTACCATTAGATTCTACCATTAGGCTCTACCATTAGATTCTACCATTAGGCTCTACCATTAGGTTCTACTATTGGGCTCTACCATTTGGCTCTACTATCAGTTTCTACCATTAGGCTCTACCATTAGGCTCTACTATTGGGCTCTACCATTTGGCTCTACTATCAGTTTCTACCATTAGGCTCTACCATTAGGCTCTATGGTTAGGTTCTAACATTGGGCTCTA
>NW_015151584.1:17373-20347 GCF_000732505.1 Cyprinodon variegatus
CATTAGCCTCTACCGTTAGATTCTACTATTAGGCTCAACCTTTAGAGTCTACCATTAGCCTCTACCATTAGATTCTACTATTAGGCTCTACCATTATCATCTACCATTAGAGTCTACCTTTAGGCTTAAATTAAACTTCATTGCTGACACAGAGCAGAGGGTAAAACCAGCAGGAAGGCCAGAATCATAACAACTAGCCTCTACCATTATGTTCTACCACTAGGCTCTACCATTAGGCCCTTCCATTCAGCTATACCATTATACTCTAGCTTTAGATTATACCATTATAATTTACCATTAGGCTCTACCATTATGTTCTACCATTAGATCCTACAATTAGGTTCTACCATTAGACTCTACCTTTAGATTCTACCATTAGGCTCTACAATTAGGTTCTACTATTTGGCTCTACCATAGGGATCTACCATTAGGCTATACCATTAGGTTGTACCATTGGGCTCTACCATTAGGCTCTATGGTTAGGTTCTAACATTGGACTCTACCATTGGGCTCGAACATTAGGCTCTGCTATTAGAGTCTACCATTAGCCTCTACCATTAGATTCTACTATTAGGCTCTGCCATTATGTTCTTTCAATAGGCTCTACCATTAGGCTCTACCATTAGATTCTACCTTTAGGCTCTACCATTAGGTTCTTCCAATAGGCTCTACCATTAGTTTCTACCATTACGCTCTACAGTTAGGTTCTACCATTGGGCTCTACCATAGGGATCTACCATTTGGGTCTAACATTGGATTCTACCATTACGCTCTGCGATTTGGTTCTACCACTGGGCTCTACCATTAGATTCTACCATTATGTTTTACCATTAGGTTCTACCATTGGGCTCTACCATGGGGATCTACCATCTGGCCCTACCGTTAGGCTGTACCATTGGGCTCTACCATTAGCCTCTACCATTAGGCCATGACATAAGGCTCTACCATTAGGCTCTACTGTTAAGTTTTACTATTAGGCTCTATCGTTAGGTTCTTCCAATGGGCTTTACTATTATGCTCTACCATTTGATTCTACCTTTAAACTCTACCATTAGGTCCTACCATTGGGCTCCAACATGAGTCTCTACCATTAAGTTCTACGGTTAGGTTCTAACATTGGGCTCTGCCATTGGGCTCTACTATTAGGCTCTAACATTAGGTTCCACCATTAGGCTGTAACATTAGGTTATAACATTGGGCTCTATCATTGGGATCTTCCATTAGGTTCCACCATAAGGTTCTACCATTGGGCTCTGCCATTATGTTCTACCAGTAGGCCCTACCATTAGATTCCACTATTAGGCTCTACCATTACACTATAACAAAGATTTTAACATAGATATGTTTTTATAATCTTTATGTTAAATTATAATCTAAAATATTTCAAAATATATAGATTTTTTTTAGATGTGCAAGATCAATATTTTATCCTTAATGATAAGGAAACGTCATTTCATTTTTCGGTACTACTTTTAGGCTCCACCATTTTGCCTTACCATTACAGTCTAGCATTAGGCTCTACTATTAGGCTCAACCATTAGGCTCTACTATTAGGCCTTACCATTAGAGTTAACCATTACGCTCTAATTTTAATTAGAGATTTCCAAGATCTGGTCCACCACCTACAAACACTGAGAAATAAAACAAAGTTGTTAGAATATAGAGCTGGAACCATGTTAATAAGGAGTCAGTGTTTCTGTAAGGAATGTTTAATATCAGATAACATTTGAACAGAAAGTAGAAGTTGTTGACATAGCTGCTGTGCTGATCTGAGGTCAGACTCCAGCACGGAGCAGGAACACTGGAGACGAGAAGCACTGCTAGATCAAAGAACCAGAAGAGGAGGAGGCTGCTCGGTTACATCAGCACTCACCAGAGTTATAAAAAACACTTCTTCACAGTATAGTTATATCTATGTGTGTCACATCTCAGATGGCACTGTGTAAAACAACAGAACATGGCATGGAGAGGAGCTCAGAGCGGCTGGTTTCTCTCAGTCAGTGGGAGACGAGAGGAGAGTCAAACATCAGACTGAAGCAAAGCGCTAATGGTTCCTCCGGACCTCGGACCTTCGTCTGATGAGGAAATGGAATTTCCTTATCTTCTTTGGCTGGAGTCAAGTTTGGTGCATCGTTCTTCCAAAGAAGAGCCAAAGACAGAGTCCACAAGACACTGAAAACAACTTGGAAAGGATCCAAAAACACAACCTGTTTCCCTTTTAAAGCAGACAGAACCAGCATGAACATGGAGGCAACCATATCACATTATCAGATAATAACAGAAGAAGAAGTTGGCAAATCATAGAACAGAAGCATAGAGAAGTGGAGGAAACTTTTTCAGTCAGAAGTCCATTACACCCAGCAGAGGTCGAAGGTCTAAAGAAGCAGAGCGGTTCCCTCTGCTGTTTAGACCAGTGTCCACAGAGACTGCTCCCATGTCTGATTGTTATCCAACCAATAAAGTGCTTTCAAACCAGCCCGCCCCCATCCCATCACAGTCAGCTTCACCTGTCCGGTCCATGAGCCATCAAAGGTTTAGATGGGAAAGAAAAGAGGAACCATTGAAAGGGTCCATGCAGGCACCAGCAGAGAGCTCCTCTCTGCTTTGGTTCATTTCTTGAAAGGTGTCAGTCTACCTATGTTATGCCAGAAGGTGGTTTTGCGCTTCGGCTCGGCCAGCATGAAGACCTGCTGCTGGGGCAGGGCGGTGGGGAGGGACGGATGTTTCTGACGTAGCAGGAAGTCACAATACGGCCGGGTCACTGCGGGCAGAGAGAGCAGAACATGAGAGGCTGGACCAGCACTGCTGCCTTCAAACACGGACTCTACAAGTGAAGCTCCATCATTTATCAATGAGCAGAACATCCAGAACCACTGGACCCATTTGTTACTTCAAGGCTGGACTATTGTAATTCTTTACTATCAGGAAGTCCACAAACTGTAGTTAAAAGCCTTCAGCTGATCCAAAATGCTGC
>NW_015151584.1:20873-27682 GCF_000732505.1 Cyprinodon variegatus
ATTCTGCAGAGTCTGTTAGTTCCTCAGAGCTCATTTGCCTGGATGTGGTTCCTGTACGGGGTCACCTGTCACTTAAATGTCATCTAAGAAAGTAAATCAGACAGCTGATCTAGATGCTGCTGCCTGCATCCTCACTAGAACTAAGAAAGTAGATCAGACAGCTGCAGTTGATCCAGACACTGCTGCTGTTGTCCTCAGTAGAACTATGAAAGTAGAGAACATCTGCCTGGTTCTAAAGTTTAATTACCTGTTCTAACATGACATGAAGATAAAAAATCTTGCAGCATTGCATCTCTGTGTGGTTTGTCTTATTCCCAAAAAGGACAGGTCCAATCTAAAAAGTCTGCAGGGGACCATCAGGGCCAGCTGTCCCGCTGTCTGTACCGGTACCGGTCCAAGGTCAATACTTTATTTCTATGTTTTGACATTAGAAATTTTCCCTCCCACCGTATTTAATGTTTGTTTATTGAGCTCAGAGTGGCAGAAAGGTCAGATTCCTTGGTTGTGGTCCAAACTCTTCCACTGTCACCCTGAAGAGGGACCAAAGAGGTGTTTGCTGATGTTGGATGGTCTACAGACTGGATGTTCTGCTCTGGAACTATAAGAGCAACCAGGCTGCTGACCTTTGGGTTTCCCTGCTGGATGACCTCTGAAGGCATTCACCATGGCTTGTTTCTTCTGGACTTCGGTGAGAGAGAAGCCTGAAAAACAGATGGAGAAACGTTCTTAAGCAGAGATCAGCCTTCAGATTACGTCCTTCATCTCATCCAGGTCAGAAGGACAGCAATAAGCTGATCTGCTGCCATCAGCACTTAAGACTGTTACCGTTAATAGAGAAAATGCTTATAGATCAGAGCTTCTATGTTATTTTTCTCTGTCCGCTTCTGTACCCATGAACACCAGTCAGTCTCAGCAGATGGCCGCCCACACTGAGCCTGGTTCTGGTTCTGCTGAATGAACTGATTGGATTGTTTCTGGAGAGCGACTTGAGACTAGACGTTGTGGGCTAGAGCTGTAGAAATAAACTGAATAGAATGGGTCACCCAGAGGAACCTCGAAACAACCTGAAAGTCAAAGATAACTGCTGAACCTGTAGAACCTGGATGGAAGTTCTGGTTCTGGCCTCTGGTTCTTCAGAGAACATCAGCATCCTGGGGACCTGCAGATGGGTCGGGAGGAAGTTCTGCTTTGAACGGCTCCCTCTACCCTGAACTAAACTGGAAGCTGAGATAAAGTCAAACCTGTCTCCTGATCCTGGTGGACCTGCTTCCTCTCCTCTGCGAAGGCCCGGATCCAGCGCTGCTTCTGTTCGGGTTTCTTGGTACACAGGAGGTGGACCTCGTCGCTGCCCCGGACCCGCAGCTTCAGACCGTTCTTCACACTGATGTTGAAGTCCTTCTCTCTGCCATCCTCCACGTCCATCACATCCATCAGGTCCATGTCCATGCGTCCCTTGTAGTACAGGATGTCTCTGCGCAGAAGGTCCTGAAACAACAACAGAAGGTTCAGCACGAAGCCCCCTCCTGGCCCTGTCCTTCCTATTCAGCTTCTTCTGTCTCCCACCGGTCTCCTCTGGCTGAACTGGACCTGGACTCTGGATCCTGGATCACAGCTCATCTATTCCTCTCCAGGATGGATCCACTAAAGGCGAACATAGAAAGTTCCTCTGGATCAGGAGAACCTGACCTGAATGCTGCTCGCTTCGAGGGATTGCTGCAGAATCAGTGACCTTCTGGGTTTCAGCGTTATAGGAACCGGTTCCTACCTGAGATCCAGCCAAAACGGACCGACAGACCGATACTTCAACAGGAATACCCCTACGTCACTCATGGTTTAAAACTCAGAGCACAAACTAAACCTTCCTCCTTCTCCTGGGTTCCATCGCCTGTAAGGAGAGACCCCATTTCACATGAAATGCTAAAAGAAAGCTAACTGGAAGTAGCTTTCATTTTCCTGCATCAAAAGTCACGGATCGCAGTGTCCCATCGTGCATAGCGGCCGCGCTAACTGGGGAGACAGAAACCTCCGTAGCTGAATGCTGAGTCGAGTTTCAACCCCCCCCCCCTTCCTTTTTTTTGAGGACCTCGCTGCAGAAATCACGGTCTATCAGCAAAGGGACGCCTTTTGTTTGATAGTCTCCGTAAGTTAACTTCCTCCACCTACAAGCACATCAGGCCCTCTGCTGTAGCATCAAACTGAAACTTTTCTGAGAGCGGATCCTGTGGTGGAGAAGACCCACGTGTGGCTGGAGCCGGACCATCGTAACCCCCAGCCCCCCCTCCCGGACTGAAGGCATCTCAAAGTTATATCCCTCCACTTTTCTTTTGATGCATTAATGAGGTGCTGCGCTCGGCGAGAGAGACAGGTGGTCAGGGATTTAAACTGATGCTGATGTTAATCTGTGTTGTTATAAGAGTTCTGGTTCATTGGTTGAAATAACTGTGCTGTGAAAGCTGCAGGTGAGATTTCTTCCTCCTTCTCTTTCCTGTCCTGTTTCTGTTTGTTTCTGCTTTAAAGTAGTTGTAGAGTTTGCCACATTCAACCGTGTGTGGTCACGTGGGTGAGGGCCAGTGTTACCGCCCCCCCCTCATCACATGAAGAGGGAGTCTCTCATACATTAACATGCCTTCCCCACACACACACATACCTTTGCTAAAACGACTTCTGCTGCTGTTTGTTTAATGCATTTAACCATTTGAAGCTGAATGTATTATTTTAATGTTGATTAATTGTACTGTTATCATACCTGCTGCTATTCCAACAGACATTAGTGAATTTATTAACATCTGGCCTATCTTCAACAGTCTCAGAAGCCACTTAAACTGACTCTTAGGGTTTTATTTTTAAACTATTCATTTATTCCTCCTTGTGTTTATTTTCTAGAGTGTAGTGTTTGCATAGATGTTAGATTTTCCGTAATCCTGAATTATTAGAATAAAGACATCATTGTTCAACTTGTAGTAGTTCTGTGTTTCATATAGCGGACGATTTATCACTCAGGTCAGATCCACCCCCTTTGGTGACAGTGTGAATAAACAGAGATAAAAGCTTCTTTATTGATAATTAATAGCTCTGCTGATAACTTAGCCTGGGTCACTAGATTGGTGGATACCTGGACTTTAACAGCTGGTCCAGGAACTATCCAGAGGTGAAACCACAAACCCTGGTAAGTAAGCAGACTAAAGCTACAATTATTCAACTAAGAACACTAAATTGATTTTACCTCCGATTTTGAATAAGTTAAATAATTAACTATAACTCCAGTTCTAGTTAATCATTTATTCATTATCTGCAGGATATAATTTTGCACAACAACTGTATACTAGCTGCTCTAAGAAGGCCTCCCCTCTGCTAGGAGGACAACCAAATGCCTGGAAGGTGAAGACCATTAATACTTTCTGAGCCTCAGATTTCATAGAAAATGGCTTCAGTACCTTTTTGCAATAAACCATCTGATGGTCAAAGAGGAAGAACATCCTCTGCTGGCCCTTGGTCTGTGGCTGGGACAGCTTGGTCATCTCCCCAGAGAAGATGAGCTCAGAGCTTCTGACCAGAACGTCCTCACCCTGCGGGAACCAGAACAGACACTCATGCTACCTTTTCCTCAGCCCGCTAACAGATGTCAGAACAGCGTTGGGGACAGACCTCCCAGTCTTCTATTGAACTCTGCCACTGGGCGATCTTGTCAATGTTTTCCAGGCGCCGTTTCCTCTCGTTGATGAGCCTGGCCACGTTCTTCATGGCGTCCAAGGCTGCCTCCACATCCTGGTAGTCCCTGCAGGAATCAGAACAGTCCTTCAACACCACCGTTCAGGTCCCTCCGTATCTGATATGATTGCTGACTTTAATATTTAGACACAACATCTACAATCTAGAGGCCGAAGAAGGTCTCTGATCTCTGCTGGGAGAGATTATTAAAACCATAGAGACAATTTACCTAGAACCGATGGATAGAGCAGATTTTAGTTAGATAGAAGCTGTTGGATAGATCACTGGGTTCACTGATTGATTAGGTAAATACCACCAAGGCCCACAGTAAAGGTCAGCCAGGACTGAAGACTGGTTCAGTTAGACTAGTCAATGTAGACTGGTTGATCTAGACTGGTTCAGTAAAACTGGTTGATGTAGTCTGGTATATCTAGACCGATCCATCTAGACCGATTCATCTAGACTGGTTCATCTGGACTGATTAATTTAGACCAATTCATCTAGACCGGTTCATCTAGGCTGGTTCATCTGGACAGATTCATGTAGACAGAATTCATCTAGACTGGTTCATCTAGACCGAGTCATCTAGACCAGTTCATCTGGACCGATTCATTTAGACTGATTCATCTAGACTGGTTCATCTGGACCGATTCATCTAGACTGGTTCACCTAGACTGGTTAATCTAGACCGAGTCATCTAGGCTGGTTCATCTGGACCGATTCATCTAGACTCGTTAATCTAGACAGATTCATCTAGACTGGTTCTTCCAGACCAAGTCATCTAGGCTGGTTCATCTAGACCGATTAATCTGGACTGGTTCATTTGGACCGATTCATCTAGACCAAATCATCTAGACTGGTTCATCTAGACTGGTTAATCTAGACCGAGTCATCTAGGCTGGGTCATCTGGACCGATACATCTAAACTGGTTGATCTAGACCGATTGATCTAGACTGGTTGATCTAGACCGAGTCACTTAGACTGGTTCATCTGGACCGATTCATCTAGACCGGTTCACCTAGACTGGTTAGTCTAGACCGAGTCATCTAGGCTGGTTCATCTGGACCAATTCATCTAGACTGGTTGATCTAGACCGATTCATCTAGACTGGTTGATCTAGACCGATTGATCTAGACTGGTTCATCTACACAAAGTCATCTACGCTGGTTTATCTGGACCGATTCATCTAGGCTGGTTCATCTAAACCGAGTCATCTAGACCGGTTCATCTAGACTTGCTGATCTAGATTGGTCTGTCTAGACCTTATTATATTATATATAATTTGATTCTATTTTATTCTTCTATTTTATGGAATGGATGACTGAATCAATGAATACTAGGCTGAACCGCAAGAGGAGCCAATAAAACCTCAGCGAACAAGCTCAAACTCTAAGCTTCCTTTGGGTAAACGTCTGTCATTCTGGATGACAAAGATGGCTGAACAGGTTGCTCTAGATCTAGATCACAAAAACCTGATCTACAGAGAACAGGAGAGCTAATTCTGGTCCATTTCTACTTCGAGGAGGGGGAACCCGACCGAATGCAGAACCAACATGAAAACTAAATGTTTACCATGCTTTAGCCTCTTATTATCCACCTCATTTCTGGGAAATTCGCCTATTTTGCATACCCAAATGGAAAAGCAAATAACTGAGGAACTGTAAGCCCAAATAACATGTGTGATACGTTATTTGAAAGCTAACACCTTCTAGATTCTGAATATATACATGAAACTTGGGTGAGTAAAATATCCAAGCTGCATCAGTTCAAACAAGACTCAAAGTTATTTTTTTATTCTCCAAATCAATAGGTCATTTTTGAACAGCAGTAATAAAGACATGCTTGCTTGTTAGGGCTGCTTTGTCTTGCTACAGTATGACATGCTGCTGTGATTGTGCTTTGGTGCTCGCTATGTCCATAAAATGAACTAGGTGGTTGAGTTGTGGAGAATCTAAGCTTTCCAAAGATGTCTAACATGTTAATAATGGTAAACATTTTACCGCTGGAAATGTCATGCTTTCTGAGTTATAATATGTAAACCCTTTAAAATGGAGGGTTTTGGAAGGTTAGAGCGGTTCTGCTAAAGAAAACATCTCAACAGACCTGTTGGGTTATATTAACACTAGGTTGTGGACGGTTCTACCCGGCTCTAGGTTCTGACGGGTTCTGCTCAGCCAGTCACCTGTGCTGGGGGTTGGTGTACTTGAGGAGCTCGGCCAGCTGCAGAGGGTACTTGCAGATCTTCTGCACCGGGGTGAGCAGGAAGCCATCTAAGGAGATGTGGATCATCCTCTGTAGCAGCCGACAGGCCTCGAAGAAAAACACATACTTGTTGACTTTCATCAGCCTGGAGAGCTGGACGCAGGCGTTGGGGTGGTTGTTGCAGTACTCGGAGTAAATCTGGAAATCTGTTTGCTGGACAGAAGAGATAGGCAGTCAGGAGGCCTACCTCCAGTAGGGGTGCCCCGTCTGAGGGAGGCTGAACTGGAAGCAGGAACTCACGTGTTCCAGGAAGCAGCAGCCGATCTCGCTGAGGTGGGGCTGATCTTGGTTAAACCTTCTTTCCAGGCCCTTCAGGAACTTCCTCTGGAACCTATAGATGTCCTCAATGTTGCCAAAGATGGTCCGAAGCTGCTCCTCACTGAACATGTCTGTCCTCCTCCGGCACTGTTTGATGTAGCCCTGAGAGAACCAGAACCAAGGTCAGAGCACAACTACAACCAGGGTCAGGGCAGAACTACAACCAGGGTCAGAGCAGAACCACAACCAGGGTCAGAGCAGAACTACATCCAGGGTCAGGGCAGAACTAGAACCAGGGTCAGAACAGAACTACAACCAGGGTCAGAGCAGAACTACAACCAGGGTCAGAGCAGTACTACAACCAGGGTCAGAGCAGAACCACAACAAGGGTCAGAGCAGAACTAGAACCAGTGTCAGAGCAGAACCACAACCAGGGTCAGAGCAGAACCACAACCAGGGTCAGAGCAGAACTAGAAGCAGTGTCAGAGCAGAACCAGGGTCAGAGCAGAACTAGAACCAGTGTCAGAGCAGAACCAGGGTCAGAGCAGAACTAGAACCAGTGTCAGAGCAGAACCAGGGT
>NW_015151584.1:28114-31399 GCF_000732505.1 Cyprinodon variegatus
AGAGCAGAACTACAACCAGGGTAAGAGCAGAACTAGAACCATTGTCAGAGCAGAACTAGAACCAGGGTCAGAGCAGAACTAGAACCAGGGTCAGAGCAGAACTAGAACCAGGGTCAGAGCAGAACCAGGGTAGGAGCGGAACAAGGCTCAAAGATGGCTGAGATGGCCTGCACCATGGACTGTTCCTACCAGAACAGGGCTGGTAGGAACCATAAAACTGCGTGAGACCAGGTGAGGAATAACTTTGCTCTGCAAACTGGATTGTTGCAAGATCTGAGTTTTGAGTCTCACAACAGCTCCTATCTTGAAAGGCCCCCGGTAATACGTCTGTCTTGTAACAATCAGCGGGTCGGACCAATGAGAGGCCAGCAGTGTTTTTAGGGGCGGGGCATGTAAGAATGAGGACAGTCAGAAGGGCAAACATGGCTACGCTGGAGGACTCACCTGTTGATATCGCAATTCTAGCTTGGTTTTAGCTAAAATACCAACAATTTCTAGTTTTAAAAAGGAGCAAAGAAGCACTTTGTGCATTTGATGGGAAAGATGTCTGTATTTTTCTTCCCAAAGGATTTGATTGATCACCTTAATCCACTGAAACATCCCGATTCGCTGCTACGATTGGCTGAAAGCGTATTATGGAAGGCGGCTCTTAGCTGATACTAACCTGGCCAAGTTAGGTAAGGGAGGGTTCCACATCAAAACCAGGCTGCAGAACCTCACATGGAAACTTAGAAATGACCTGAACACGGGAAGCTGCTCTAAGCTGGTATCTCTGGTTCCTAAGCGTCTGTTCTAGACTCAGCCGGTCACTCACCTCACAGATGTCCTTCAGGTGCTTGATGTAGTCCCGCTCCGTGCTCATGATCTCGTTGATGACGTTGGCCCTCATCTCCTCTTTGCAGGGTAATCCAGGTCCTAGCAGCCGGCCCAGAGCGGCTAGGTCCTGCTCTCCACACTGGGCCTCATCCAGGTGGCTGGAGAACTTCTCCATGGGTTCGTCCTGATTCACCCGCAGCTATGTGAACAGAGGTAACACACAGGCAGCGTCAGCACCTAAAGAGCAGCTGAGGCTCCAGGCGTCAGGAAACGGTTCTGGATCACTCACCCGAACAAAGCTGGCAGGAAACCAGCCCTCGCTTTCCACGATGCGGCCCCACCACCACTCCTTGTTTGTGGCGTCGATGACCTCGATGACATCACCGGCCTTGAAGCCTAGCTCCTGGATGTCCATGGTGACGTGGTCCCACAGGGCTTCGGCGTACACCACGCTGCCGTCGCTGATCAGCTGAGGGATCAAACAGACAACAAGACAGCAGGTCGGTCAGAGCAGGCGGGACTACCCATTTCTACCATGTCTGCCTGCTGACCTCTGAACTTCTGCATCATGAACACCATTTCTGGACATACGGATCTAGGAAAGGTTAGCCGGTAGCTCCTGGGGAGGCAAAGGTTTCCCAAGCCCAGCCCGACCGGGCCAAACCAGTGGCTGCCATAAGGTCGCTGCCTATGATCCAGGGCCCCTGTGCTGTCTGACAGTGCTTTAGGTCCTGGGGCCCCTGGTTGGGGTTAAGGGGGCATATCCAAGCATCACGCTGAGAGTGATGAAGATGGTCAGAATGACTAATGATGACTCATTGGGTCATCTCAATGATCCATTGACTGGTTCATCCCATGCTTGTGTTTCGTGTATGCAAAGCTCTGACCAGCCTGGTGTCCCTGTGATGGCATTAGTGATGTCAGAGCCGAGAGACACAGCGGGACTCATCAGGATGAGGAACCAGACAACAAAGCAGAATAGGAATGAAAATGAAGCCAATGAAACAAGAAGATGATGTTGGTGATTTTCATTGCACTGTCAAATGTCCAGCGGGACGCATAGTTGTCCTCCCTTATTAGGGAACTGGGCTTAAAGCCTTATTTCCATTTTTGCTGCGCTGTAGCCCAATATCCACTCATAGAATGTAAAAAATGCATTGACTATCTGTTCTAACAGATGATTGGCTAAAGCCTGGTTTATGCTCAGAAACCAGGTCGTCTGCATGTGTGTCGCAGTTAACGCAGACATGCCCCGCCCCCTCAACAGACACTCTGCTGCACCTCTCAGCTGTAGCTGACCGCAGACCGTGCCGCACACAGGGGGCCTCTGATTGGTCAAATCCACTTCCGCTCTACACTATGCGTATTTCCTGTTTGGTACCTTACCGGCTTGTTTTGTTCATATGACCGCCATTGAGGAAAAGGACTGATGAAGATGGACCAGCTAGAAGAGCGAGTCTGCATGGTCTTCTATTTCTAGATGGATCAGCTGCATCTCAGTCAATGTGCGCATCGCTGCAGTCTCCATTGTTGTTGAATGACCTCCGTAACTGGAAGAGAAACACGCCACCCACCATCCTAGCTAGTTCCTGATTGTCCCTCTGGCGTTGTGGCATGGAATAACATAGACTTAGACTTAGACTTAGACTTAGACTTGACTTTATTAATCCCTTGGGATTACTCCCTTCGGGAAATTGTATTTCCAGTAGCAGGAAAAATTGCACATATAAGAAAAAAAAAAAAAGGGGATGTTTAGACACAGTATATACAATAGAAAAATAGAATAAAAAATCAATTAAATAATATTGAAGCAGACCAGGCTTCAATATTGGGCATAAATCTAAAATATCTGCGTCATACCTGCAACATGCTAACTGCAACACACTGCTGCGGGAGGATAACCAGGCATTTAGAGTGGTGCCGTGTCAGATTAATATCTGCGTGTCATTGGTTAGATAAGCACACAGGCATTAGAGTGCTGCTAAGGACATTAATAGAAAGTTAGCATCATGCCAAGACTGAACAGACAAAAGAGCAAGAAACTATTACTTCTGCAGACTTGGTTGAGGAAAAGCTGCAGTTTAAAAACATGTGAGGATGGATTAGCATAAAAGTAATAAACGTGCGGCAGGTAGCTCATCAATGAGTGCTTTATTTCATGACGTTTTGTTCGCCCTGGATGCTTAAATAACTGCTGCAGAGCTGCAAGGTTGACAGACTGTAAAACATTAGCAGTCCTACAGAAGTGGAGACTGTGGAGATTTTCAGGGACTCTCCCACAGCTAAACCTTAAAGTACACTGAAGAACTTTAGAAACAAATCTTTTGTTGTTTAAATAAATATTAGGCTTTTTTATTATGTATGTTACCCATTTAAATATATATATACACTGCCTGGCCAAAAAAAAGTTGCCACCTGGATTCAACTAAGCAAACAGGTAGGAGCCTCCTATTGGATAATCACTGCATG
>NW_015151584.1:32269-33335 GCF_000732505.1 Cyprinodon variegatus
TCATTTTCACACATGGATTGGCCACCACAGAGTCCAGACCTCAACCCCATTGAGAATCTTTGGGATGTGCTAGAGAGGGCTTTGCTCAGCGGTCAGACTCTACCATCATCAATGCAAGATCTTTGTGAAAAATTAATGCAACACTGGATGGAAATAAATCTTTTGACATTGCAGAAGCTTATCGAAACAACGCCACAGTAAATGCGTGCTGTAAAGAGCTAAATGCGGTCCAACAAAGTATTAGAGTGAATGACCTTTTTTATGGTGGCGACATTTTTTTTGGCCAGGCAGTGTGTATTTAACCTTTAAATCCACATGTTATGCTTTGTGGATTTCTACAGTTTGAAATATTGATCTCAGTGATAATTTTTGAACACCACAATGTATTTAGTAAATACAAATACTATGAACCAGTAATTTTTATTCATATATTTCCACATTCAGCTACAGAAGCATCCTCTTGAAACCCTTCAAAATTGTACTATTAATAAGAGTATGCAAGATTTGTTTTTTCCCCTTAGTATTTTAATGCTATGCTGCATAATGTCTTCCTTTTTGGTGATAAAGAAATGACCACCCTAGTTGTAGACTGTCTGCTCAGACCTGACAGACCTAACCCCAACAACCTGCTCTGTAATGATGGCGGCTCTCTCTGCCTGCACATCAGCTCCATTTTCCTGTTCCCTTCAGCTCAGTGCTGCTTTAAAAGCCAGGCTGCTACACTGAGCTCTCATGCTAATGAGGACAACAGGCTATGTGGCTGTTGCTAAGCAACACATGCACACCATCTAGCCGTTTTGATGCCACATCTGAAAAATCCCACTTTGACTGCATGTCACCACAAACTGTGGCAAACATGAGGCTGTTATGCTACATAGGTTGTTATGTCAGTAATGGGGACATGACAAAAAACCCGACAATAAACTTACCATCACCATAGCATAGCTAAGCCTAACCCTAGAGTCACCATAGCATAGCTAACCCTACCCCTACAGTCACCATAGCATAGCTAACCCTACCCCTACAGTCACCATAGCATAGCTAACCCTACCCCTACAGTCACCAT
>NW_015151584.1:36535-41172 GCF_000732505.1 Cyprinodon variegatus
CTAACCCTAGACCTACTATCACCAGTACTTATCTTACCATAAACCTAACTACAGTATACTCCTTAGTCCCAAACAAATTTTTTTACAGGGCCCACTTCACAGCAGACGCTGCACCAATCTGCCTATCAATCTCCCGCTCTATCTTCCCAAGTGAACAAGACCCCAAGATACTTAAACTCCTCCACTAGGGGCAGTACATCGTCTCCAAACCCGGAGAAGGCACTCTACCCTTTTCCAGCTCAAGACCAGGCACTGATCCTCATCTCAGCTGCTTCACACTCGGCTGCGAACCGCTCCAGTGAGAGCTGTAGATCATGACCTGATGGAGCCAACAGAACCACATCATCTGCGAATAACAGAGCAACAACATGCAATCATGAGGCAACCAAGACAAATGCCCTCAACACATTGGCTGCACCTAGAAATTCTGTCCATAAAAGTTCTGAACAGAATCGGTGACAAAGGGCAACCTTGGCGGAGTCCAACCCTCACCGGAAACAAGTCCGACTTACTCCTGGCAATGCGTACCAGACTCTGACACCGGTAATACAGAGACCTAACAGCCCCTATTAAAGGGCCCGGTACTCCATACTCCCGGAGTACCCGCCGAGGGACACGGTCAAATGCCTTCTCCAGATCCACAAAACGCATGTAGACTGGTTGGGCAAACTCCCATGCACCATTCAGAATCCTGCTGAGGGTATAGAGCTGATCCAGTGTTCCACGGCCAGGATGAAAACCACACTGCTCCTCCTGAATCCCAGATTCAACTATCCGACAGACCCTCCTTTCCAGAACCCCGGAATAGACCTTACCACGGAGGCTTAAGGCTTGTGATTCCTCTGTAGTTGGAGCACACCCTCCGCTCCCTTTTTTTAAATAGAGGGACCACCACCCCAGTCTGCCAATCCAGGGAAACTGCCCCTAATGTCCACGCAATGTTGCAGAGCCGCGTTAACCAACACAGCCCCACAACATCCAGAGCCCTAACGTACTCAATGTGAATCTCATCCACCCCTGGAGCCTTGCCACCGAAGAGCTTTTTAACCTCAGTCACTACAGCAACAGAGATGGGAGGACCCAAGCCGGAGCCCCCAGGCTCTGCTTCCTCGATGGAAGACGTGTTGGTGGGATTAAGGAGGTCTTCGAAGTACTCCGCCCACCGACATACGACGTCCCGAGTCGTGGACTCGGGACGTCGCACACTATGGTTCTTACACTGACATGAAATCATGAGCACACACAAACCCAGAAAAACACACACCTATGTTTTAGTTACCAGTAGAGGATCTGCAACTGACTTCCAGTTATTTTCACCCTTATCTGTTGCCTAACCCTAACTGGGTCTAAAGTCTTACCCTAAGTCTAAGCTTGGCCTTAGCACCTTAGTCCCTGCTCTAGAGAACAACAAGGACTAGAAGAAGGTTCTCACTTTATTTCGTAGTCCTCACTTTACAAGTAACAAATGGTGTCTCATCATCTGCAAGCATGGGTGTAGGTTTGCATAGAGACCATAGGGACATGTCCCTACCAAAATTTTGGACCGACCTATTTGTCCCTAACAATAATTTGATTTGAATAAAATGTTTATATAACATGTTTATAATTTACAATTCAGCGTGGTGGATCACACACAGCCACTGTGTTAGTAGCTGCTGCCCCTCCGTCTAACTGCTGGCCCGTCTGTCCTGTCCCTTAAAGTCAGTAACTGTGCTGTTTAACTCCACTCTCATTGGTTGTTTTGCCTCAAGTTCCGCCTTCTCTCTTCCTGATTGGCTGTTTTCTAGTTCGTGTGTGTGTGCGTGCGTTTTTGGAGCACGAAATAAGACTTTTATTCACGCTAGTTACATCAAATAATATTAGGCTACGAAACTAGTCCTAATGAAAAAAATTTAATTCTATCTACACTAAAACAGGTGAAAGCTGCTGATTGTTGACTCTTAGCCACAGCCGACTGAAAAAGAAAATGTGAGGGTTTCCCTTTTAACAATAATTCATTGCAATTACGGTTTTCATTTTATGACGACCCTTTAAGGGCAGTTCAGCTATAAATAGCAGGTGTTATTTCTTTCATAGAGTATAACAACACAAGATGGCGCTTTAACGTCTGATATTTTTTGTTTAGAAAGCATAATTATGGTTCCACATAATGTTGCTTTTTTTTCTTTGACTATTTCTACTTTTAAAAATAGAATTAAGCCAATAACAAACTGATTTTATTTTACATAGATTTCCACACGGTCCATAAGTTAATTAGTACAAACATTAACGTTTGGTAAAAATGCTTGATTCCGGCTGTTTTTTTGGGGATATCATTACATTACAGGCAAGATGAGGTTATATTTTCTGTTAATAATTGTTAAAAGTGATTTTATATTGGAATAAATTTAATCCCATTCTCGGTGTTGTGTTTTGCAGATGATGCCACTAAATGTAAATAAAATAAATGTATTTGCAGTTTTATTTTATTTTATGCAGTTCATGATACAGAGAGAGCATTAAAAAAAAGAATGTGTTTCACCTGTTTACCTTTGCACAGTTATATATCTGCAAAAGAAAATACAGGATAAATCCTATATAACAGGCATATTTAGACTATATGTGGTTAAACTGGCACATATTTGCCTACTTCTTAGTCACTGGTACGTTTAAATGCAAACCTTTTTAAAGTGGAGAAAAGTCCTAATTCCACATTGATCAGAGCCAGTTAAGCTTCAGTCATCGATAAACAACATCTAGTGTGTGTAGTGCTTATAAAATTAGTATAAAGGTAGCAACAGGTGCTGCTTTTCTCTTTAAACGAAATACCCCTCTGATGCTCACGTCAAGCATTAAAAAAGCATGCATATTTTTGCATAGATAAAATGAAATTAATGAAACTGAGGACCAATAGTGTCCCTACCAAAGTTTTTTTTCTGCAAGTAAACAAACCAACAGACAAACTGTTTTTTTCTGTATTTACTAGGACTGTGTATTATCTTCTATTCATCCCCTGATCCCTAAGCATTCCCAGAGTGTAGCTAACCCTAATGGAGCGTCTGGTTAACATGCGAAAACTATTAGAGATGAAGTTTAGGAGCATTCAGAGGTCCAGCTGCACCATTCTAGCAGGAGACGGGACTACAGTTTTGTTTCTAGTGGCTGTAGCGGTCCAGCTTTCAGCATCCTTTTGCAGCTGCATGTAGAGCGTCAGCCAATGAGAGAAGCTGCTACAGGAGCTGCCTGGGAGACAGAAACTACATGAAGGCAGAGACCTCAGCATCTACAGAGCAGTGAGCAGGAAACTATGCAGAATGAAACAACTCCAACGCTTTTAAAAAGGAAGAATTTTATATGTACAAAGATCTCTGGTCATTATTAGTCTTCTAAAACTTTTTTATAAACAGCTAAATTAACTAAAAATGTTAAAACCTTTAAAGAAAAATGATTAAATTGTATATTTTGGTATCTTTTACCACAAATCAAAAAACTCTCTGATGATGAAGAGACCATTTCCCTAACCCTATACCGTCACCACTGTCGTACACCTAAAACCAGATCCAGAGGCCCCGTATGATGCCTAGACTTTGGAAGGTAGAAGAAGAGGTCTGTCTTTACATTCTGGTCTATGCTAAATAAATGGGTCTAACCCTGGAGCAGAGCAGAGCACCTGACCCCGTTAGCTGACGCACAGCTACGAGGACATGCTCTGTTCTTTGAGGGTCTGACCCCATTTTTACACACAATGAAACGTTAAAACATTGCCTTTGATGCAGAACTTCCTGTAGAACTCATTAGACACCAGCCTCACCACCGTCACCACTACTGCCACTACCATTATCACCACCATCGTTATCATCACTACATCACTATCATAACCACCATCCCCACCACCACTATTATCACCATCATAGTTATCATCACTACATCACCATTATCACCACTACCATCACCACCATTATCACCACAACCCCCATCACCATCATAACCACCATCCCCACCACCACTATTATCATTATCATCACTACATCACCATTATCACCACTACCACCACCACCACCATTATCACCACAATCCCCATCACCATCATAACCACCATCCACACCACCACTATTATCACCATCATTGTTACCATCACTACATCACCATTATCACCAATACCACCATCACCATTATCACCACAACCCCCATCACCATCATAACCACCATCCCCACCACCACTATTATCACCATCATCGTTACCATCACTACATCACCATTATCACCACTACCACCACCACCATTATCACCACAACCCCATCACCATCATAACCACCATCCCCAGCACCACTATTATCACCATCATCGTTACCATCACTACATCACCATTATCACCACTACCACCACCACCATTATCACCACAATCCCCATCACCATCATAACCACCATCCCCAGCACCACTATTATCACCATCATCGTTACCATCACTACATCACCATTATCACCACTACAACCACCACCATCATAACCACCATCCCCACCGCCACTATTATCATTATCATCGTTATCATCACTACATCACCATTATCACCACTACGACCACCACCATTATCACCACAATCCCCATCACCATCATAACCACCATCCCCAGCACCACTATTATCACCATCATCGTTACC
>NW_015151584.1:44136-45808 GCF_000732505.1 Cyprinodon variegatus
GGATTCCTATAGGAATCCAATATAATCCCAAAGGAATAAAATAGGAATCCAATAGAAAGCCCAAAGGAATCCAAAAGGAATTCTATAAGAATCCTATAGGAATCCCATAGGAAACCAAAAGAAGTTACATAGGAATCCAATAGACGTCCTGGAGTCGATTCCAGGCCTGGAATCCGGGGTCTCCCTGGGTACTCCAGCTTCGGTCTACAGTCTTAATCATGAACTTAAATATGTGGTTTTCCATCAATGGAACGTTTGTTCCAGAAATGGTTCCGTTCTACCCTTCTATGTCTATTTGCCATCTCCTGTTTTGACCAATTGGTTGAAGGCAGCGCTGGTCGTGAGCAGCGGGCGTTGCTCTATGGATGGTAGCAGCAGGACAGTGGCTTCGTTTCCGTCTGAGTTCACATATTCTTTAATGGCTGAAGGAACAAAGCAGGAGCAGCGCCACCATGTGGGAACAATTACTTTGACCCAGGATGTGGAACCGGAATGGTGAGATAGCATTTAAAATGGATGGAAGAAAAGGAAACCGACAAAAGATTTAATCATCAAGGATTTTCTTACATAGATTTAATTCCTATTATTAAATAATCAAAGCAGAGAAACTGAAGGTTCATTAGTGCAGACGTGTAACTGAGCTGTGATATACTGGTTATACTGGTCTATAGAAAGTCTGCAGGGGGTCAGCCTATAGGGCTCAGGTGGAGGGCTTGGTTCTGCACCCAGTGTTTCCCCCCTGCTCGACTCTTCACCTGCCTACCTGCTGTTGGACGTCAGAGGGCACCGCTGGCAGCCTGGTTTCTGTTAGCATAGCTCACCACTGGCAGCGTGTGGATGACTGAATGCAAAGGCAAGTGCTATGGGGCACTCTCTGAGAACAAAGTCATTTACAATAGCAAGAAATGAACCCTTCTTTCTGGGATGGATAGGGCTGCATCGTCTGCATAAAGGTGGCATGTTTTGGTTGAACAGTTTGATGTGAAAAAGCTGACTACTCAGGGACATAGAACAGATCCAGGTCCCTGGATTGGCTCATGTGATTTTCAGAGGTCTGGAGACTGACACAGACCAACAGCCCAGCAGTCTTTATCCAGAAATAGTTACCTCATTAATGGCCAGCTGCTCCCCTCCGCCTCCACCCGGCTGCCCAAACCGATGTCCAGAAGAACGGAACTCCTCGTACAGGAAATCCTCCTCAGCGCCCAGTTCGTCTCCAAGGCCCGACTTTTCAGACGTGCCATCGGGAACAACCAGTGCTAATCCAAAGGAGAAAAAGAAGAAAGGAGGGATGAGTGAATGAGAGAGCAGTAATCCAACAAAGTAAGAACGTCCATCAGGAGACAAAAGATGAAAAAATACTAAGTGGTAGAGACTGGAGTAGGACAACAAGTTAACACCAAAACAGCAACATCATCTCTATCAGACAGACTGTCGTCTTTTCAATCAGATAGAAACTGGAGCAATGGAATCCCAAAATATCCGCTCTCTGGACCGCTCTCTAAACCGCTCCCTGAACCGCTCTCTGGACCGTTCTCTGGACCGTTCTCTAAACCGCTCTCTGGACCATTCTCTAAACCGCTCTCTGGACCGTTCTCTAAACCGCTCTCTGGACCATTCTCTGGACCGTTCTCTAAACCGCTCCCTGAACCGCTCTCTGGACCGTTCTCTG
>NW_015151584.1:46303-47498 GCF_000732505.1 Cyprinodon variegatus
TCTCTGAACCGCTCTCTGAACCGTTCTCTGGACCGCTCTCTGAACCGTTCTCTGTACCGCTCTCTTAACCGCTCTCTGAACCGTTCTCTGTACCGCTCTCTGGACCGCTCTCTGAACCGTTCTCTGGACTGCTCTCTGAATCGTTCTCTGAACTGTTCTCTGGACCGCTCTCACTGAAGGGTTCTCTGGACCGTTGTTTGGTCCAGAGAACTGTCCAGAATCAAGTTTGATGATCTGTTCTCTGAACTGTTCTCTGGACCTTTCTCTGAACCGTACTGGTCTGTGTATCTGTCAGGATTTGATGTTGGATTGAGGACCCAAATGCAGAGGCAAGTAGGCAGAGGTGAATTTAGGTGGGTTTAATGAGGTTCACAGGAACAGAGGCAGGAATAAAAAAAATCCTACAAAAAATAACAAACAAACCAGAACCAAGGAGACATCAGGGGAAAAACCAAACTCTAGGAGCCAGGGAGAGACGAGGTAAGCAGACAGACGTTAGACGAGGATCCAGCAAACAGGAACTGAAGAGGGAGGGCTTTTAAAGGGGACAGAGACAAAGAGAGGGCTAACAAGAGGATTGAAAACAGGTGAGGACAGAGCAGAAAACAGAGCAAGGGAAAGCGGACACAAGAGGGCAGCAGAGGACAACAAATGGAAAACCTGGAAGACAGGAACTAACAAGAAAATAATAATTAAAAACACTAAAACAAGAAGCAAAGTAAAGCTGAATACTCTAAATAAACATAACAAAACCAAGACTGTGACAGTATCGGATTGTCATTTGGTGAATGTGGATCTAGTAAAAGAGCTCTGAGGGCCAGTTTCACCAGAAAAGCAGAAAAGCACTTTTAAATTCAATCTGTTCACAGAAGTGATTGAGGGGAGTAAATTTGTGATTTCTATAAACCAGAAGCAGTTAAAATCAGTAATTATTTGAATAGAGGTCTAGTGAGTCATCAACTGTGACATGCCTACATCATTATTGGGGTATATAATAACATCATTATTTCCCTAAAAACTTTGGTTCTTGTACATACAGGATTGTTTTGATAGATTCTGAGTTTTTGCAGCAGTTTAAAATGTATGTAGAGGTTCTGTCCTCAGAACTCGCTGCACTCGTTGCTTTCTATGTGCTTGGTCTGTTCTTCAACAAGCTCGTCCTGTTGGATCTCAGTGCTGCATTTGATCCAGTTGA
>NW_015151584.1:49048-50592 GCF_000732505.1 Cyprinodon variegatus
TCAGGATAACCTGAGCCACTCTAACTAGAAGCTTTATCAGACAACAGCAGGGGCTGATGGGATTTTGTAGGAGGTATTTGTTGATGGAAATATACCATCAGGAGGCCCATAAACTGTAGATAAAAGCCTTCAGCTGATCCCAAACGCTGCAGAGGCTGCTGGACATAAAGGACCTGACCACTCTATCATGTTCTCTTTACTATTCCACCATATCCTGTCTCTATCTAGACTGTTTATATTAGCTCCATCAGGCCTGGTGTTGGACTTCCTCTGTCAGGAACCTCAGAATAACAGAGATATTCAGACCAAAGCAGGATGGTTCCACCTTATAAAGACCAAGCTGAGGAAAAAGCAGTCCTGATTGGCTCACTGGGTGGTCGTCCTGCTGACCCAGTCCATGACCGCTCCATCCCTGGGCCAGTAAGGTGCCGTTCTTACCACCACTCCATCCAGCAAAAACAATAGCAGGGAATACTAAAATGTAGCAGCAGCTTAAATATGGCCGTTTATTCCAGAGATCTGACTGTTATAGCTGTATAAATACAGACTGCTTCCACACAGAGAGGGTCTGGTTTGGTTGTGCCAACCCTTTAAAGTGTTTATATCTACCTGCCTGATGAGCTAAAAATACTCCCTGGATGAGAGGCGTCACAGTCTGCAGACAGCCGTTTCCATGGACGACCGCTAACTCTGGGAATGGATGTGACTGGATTCACTGAAGGCAGCGCAGACAGGTGGGAGGGAGGAGCATAGAGCAGCGGGGAGAGAGGCGAGCAGCTCAGCCTCATCAGAAATGGATGACACTTTATCACCTGGATAATTATGGAGCTCCATGCCAGAGCAGCAATAAGCACAGGAGGCTGTAACAGAAAGTGGCCTGCAGAGGGCAGTGTGGCACCCTGACTGCTGAGAAATGATGGCCCTCTGTGTAGGGGGGGCAGAGGGGGCTCCTCCAGCCCGACGCCCTGCTGCTAATCCTGGACATCCAGAACATCCCAGAAGGCTCCATGGAGGATGGATTCCCTCCATCCTGATCTATCTATGGAGAACAACAGGAAGGAGCTTTATCCTTTCTTCTCCAGCTGCTGCTTCGCCTCCTAAGGAGATGACAAGAGATCAGCTGTGAATCCAGCAGCCGTCCACGCCCCCACCTGAGTAACATCTGTTGCCTAGCAACAATGACAGCATGGATCAGGAAACCCAAAGGATCCTAAACATTTGTTCTTTAAGGCCATTCATCCTGATATAGACATACCAACACAGATGTACTTCTGTCACGGTTCCTAATCTCTTCCTAATGATCGTACAGAGAAAGGTGGGGCGGTGTAGCACAGTGTGCAGGAAATAAACACCTGAACTTAAGACAAAAAGTCAAAAACTAGCATCTTTGTAGAATATCTTTGGCTAGGAGGATCGGGGTCATGACCTCAATTCAATTCAGTTTATTTCTATAGCTCTACTTCACATCATATCATCTCAGGTCCCTTTATAGATCCAGATCAACCAGATCATCCAGTCAGATTGACTCAAAGTTTTCTATCTAA
>NW_015151584.1:53978-62562 GCF_000732505.1 Cyprinodon variegatus
CTTCATTCTATCTCTATTCTCCCACTCTGCAGAATCTGTTAGTTCAATCTCTAACGTTCTGCTCTCTCTGCTTTTTAGGCGGCGGGGGACAGGCAGCAGCCCCTCTGCTCCTTGGCTAACACTGACGGTAAACATAGCAGCGGTGGGATCCGCCGTCCAGCAGAGGTCCTCCCAAAGGTCTGAGGAGAGAAATGCTCGGAGCACTGGGACTTCTGGAATGGTCTGACTGGGTAAACATCCAAAACTAGAGCCAGCAGCTAAACACAGCTAGCAAACAGCAGCTAACATGCTAACAGCTCCTCTATATTTTGCAGTTTGACAGCGACGGTGCTGAAAGCCTGGTGACTGTGGAGGCCCTCAGAGTCCAGCAGCAGAAACCATAAATAGATGGATGTGAGTATGTGTCAATGTGCATCCGCGTTTTTTTTTCTTTTCTTTTATTTTTTCCGGTGTGGTGTGAGTGGGGGCATTAGGGTGGCCCCAACCCTTTAAAGTTTTTATATCCACCTGCCTGATGAGCTAAACCACTATTGAGCATTTTTCCTTTGGATAAACTTTACATGCACAAGTGCACCCTCACAATCAACTACAGGTGTTTGGTTCCAGGTACTCAGAGATTCACTTCCACACAGAAAGCCCATATTCTGATCTTCAGGTAACACAGAGTACATGTCAGACTTAATAATACTACTTCAGTGATAGTATCTAGGTGTTACTTTATTGTATGTCTCGAACCATGTCTGTTGGTTGTGCTGTTCTTTTTACATCTCTTTGCAGGTGATGAAGCAGACTGAAAATCATTATCTCCCTATTATCTCCTCTTTCTGTCATCTTTTCTCCTTTTTTCTGTTTTTCCTTTCCTGTTCTACTGACATTGCAGTGTCCATATAATCTGTAAAACTCCCTGCATGAATTATAATAAAGCTATTTATACGCATAAATCAAGCGGAACACTATGGCGATAGCCGTACTGCTACACTTGTGACAGTAAAATCTGTTGGGCTCTTTTTGGCATCAAGACAATTATTCTTATTGCCACATTGCCAGACAGGACACTGTAAAAAAAATTAATTAATGGTGGATCTGGGCATGTTGTTAATAATGCTACTGTTATTGTTCCAGTTTGCTTCCAGTTTGTCTCCAGACATCCAGAACACTGAAACCAACAACCAGCAGAACAAACAAGCACGGATTCCTGCCTTATCAATACCAGCCAACAGGACCCAGACAGAATCAGAGCTTATCTAACATGCTGAGCATTTTTAGACCTTCTGCCTTTTGTTTACTGAAATTTTGGCAAATATCACAAATCAGAGCAGAAGTTCAGTTCTTTTCACTTTGAGTAACTCTAAAACAGGTCACAAAATGAGAAATGAAAAATTTCCAGTGACTGTGTCCTGCTCTATTTCTTAGCAGACCTACGTAAGGCCTTTCTTAGGATTTTACAAGCTAGACCACATGCTGCACATGCTCACAATGAGCAAATAAGGAAGTTACTGGAGCCAAGGAACTCCCAGTGAAAAGGTCCAAGAACTCCCAGTGGAAAGGTTGAAAAACTCCCAGTGGAAAGGTCCAAGAACTCCCAGTGGAAAGGTTGAAAAACTCCCAGTGGAAAGGTCCAAGAACTCCCAGTGGAAAGGTCCAAGAACTCCCAGTGGAAAGGTCCGAGAACTCCCAGTGGAAAGGTCCAAGAACTCCCAGTGGAAAGGTCCAAGAACTCCCAGTGGAAAGGTCCGAGAACTCCCAATGGAAAGGTCCAAGAACTCCCAGTGGAAGGTACAAGGACCTCCCATAGAAAGGTCCAAGATCCGGTGGAAAGGAGCAGAAGAATGTTTGACACTGAGAGGGATCATAGATGAGAAACAATGGAACACAAGGTGAAGGTTTGTTCACTGATGCAGAGACGATGGAGCAGTGAGTCAGTCCCGCCACCAGATGGCGACTTTGGAAGCTTTCAGGCCTTGAAAGGACCGGGTGAACCCTGTATATGTCTCTGTGGAGATGGTGGGTCCCCTGGAATGGTCCCTCAGTGGACCCCATGATGCTTCAGTAGTAGATCAAACCATGATGTTCAGAGGCGTTAAACCAGCAGAGTGACGTGTGCAGATTGATTAAACACGCTCTAACAGAACTCACTGCAGGCTTTGTGTTCCTGGACTAAACTTGCAGTGAAACTTCAGCAGGAAAACAGACGCCTCGGGCTCAGCGCTACAAAGGCGACCTATTTTCTACAAAACCGCGCGTCTGAATGTCTCTGTGATGGATGCTTTCAGACAGTCCTCTCATCACTGCTTCCTGCCTCAGTTATGAGGGCGGCGGGTAATGTGTGTGTGTGCCTGGGCAGCCCAGCGTTCTCCTCCATTACTGCTCAGCTTCCTACTAGAAAGGCCCTGGGTCATTCAGGTGCAGAGGACGATAGGCAGGGAGATACTTGGTTCCACATCAGGGGGGCAGCGCTGCTAAGCCAGACAATCAATCACTTCATTAATGGATCAGCAGCTGCAAAGCTCAGTTAGGTCAGGCTTAGCTGGAGCGGCTCGGTCCTCTGATCTCTAGAAGGGCTCTTTCTGGTTCTCAGCACCTCCTGTGAATCGCTGGAGGTAAAATCTTCATTATCATAAAAGCTGTCAGATCCTTCTTAGCATCTGAATCCCAGAATTCCACACTGGGAAGAAGCAAAGCACCCTCCTGATGCACTCTGGGTAAAAACACAGAGAGCAACAGAGAAGGAGAGGCCTGGGAAGAAACACAGCCTTTACAGAGTGTTTCTAGACATGATTTGAAACGTTAAAGTTCAGGGATTTAAATTAACAGCTGGCTAAGAAGGAACTAAAGCCCAAAGCAGAACGTTTCTGTGGATAAATCGTTCGTCTGTTCAGTTCTGCACCATCCATCCTAAAACCTCGCAGCTAGCAGCTAACATAGCCAGCTAATGTAGCCAGTTAACGAGGCCAGCTAACCCAGCCAGCAAACATTAGCCAGCTATTGATGAGATTTTTTCCTGTTCAAAGGGAGTTTTCCTCTCCACTGCTGCTGCAAGCATTCTTGGTGTGAGGGATTGCTGAAGAGTCAATATCTTCTGTCTCTAGATGCTCATCCAGGAGGAAAAAATCCTGTATAACCTGATGCAATCAGCTGGTTTTCCTTAGATAGAAATGTTAAACTTTTAATCTCAGTGGGTGATCTGATTTATCTGGATCTATACAGTGACCAGAGAGTGAATGCGGTGTAAAAATTCCAAGCCTGACAGGAGAAAACAGCAGCACATGAAACCTTGATTACCATGGCAACAGCCCAATGCTTAAGCTCAGGTCGACCTTAACAATAAGGCCTGCATCCTTTGAGAAGGAGAAGCTAAAGCTCCAGTAACATCCACCCACATCTGAAGCAGACCACAGTCTGATGGAAGCTCTGTAGTTGTGGAAGGAAAAGGTCAGGATCATTGGACACCATAGTGAAAACAGCAGCAGGAAGTTTTCTAGGCAAAGCTGTAGCAGATATGAAGAACTGGGATTCACCATCATCCATGTTTGCTATGAATGCTGTTACCTCCCTCATGCTCTGCTACATGCTAACAACACTTCATTAGCCTCATCACCATGACAACATCCAGCTGTGTTGCTGTGTTTATCGTCAGGCCCAGTTTGATCCCAGTAGCTCTGCCCCCTCCCAGTTGACCCTTCCTTCCACTGCTATGGGAAACGCTCCACAGCAGGAGGAGAGGAGTCCATCAGCTCAGAAATGGGCCGGCCGGCTCCAGGTCCAAATCCACACAGAACAGGACGTAGACATGCTTCACCTAGATAGGACACAGATTAGCTTAGTGCTCCTGGCTCTGACCCGGAACCTGTGAATAAATAACCCTGTGTTCCAGTACAATACCAGCACTAATACTGGTAACAGTAGCAGTAGCAGTACTAATACTGGTACCATTAGCAGTACCAGTACCAGCATCAGTGCCAATATCGGTACCAGTACCAGTCCACTGGATTCCTAGGGTCCCTAGCTGCTCATTGGACATGTTCTCTGGGCCCTTTGGACCAATCAGTTCTTCTGTTTCCAACACCTTCTAGAATAATCCAGGCCGTTCATTAGAAACAGGATCAGGAACATGGATCCTACTACAAAACCACAGCCAGACCACTGTGATCTGCAGAGCTTTCCTTGTCCCAGTCTACTTTATGGGTGGAGGTCCAAACCACAGCTGGGTTCTGGTGATACAGAACCTGATGACTACAAACGCTTGGCCTAAAGTTTCGCAAACACTGCCCCCTCTGCAAAGACTTAGCTCTGAACTTTTACTACTGGGCCCAACAGGACGATGCCTGGTGTGCAGGAGGACGCTATCGGTGTGCAGCAGGACAGTACCGGGCCCAGTAGAACAGTATCGGTGTGCAGTAGGACGGGACCCGGCCCAGTAGGACGGTACCAGGCCCAGTTGGACGGTGCCGGTGTGCAGTAGGATGGTGCTGGTGTGCAGTAGGACGGGACCCGGCCCAGTAGGACGGTACCAGGCCCAGTTGGACTGTGCCGGTATGCAGTAGGACGGAACCGGGCACAGCAGGATGGTATTGGTGTGCAGCAGGACAGTACCGTGCCAAACAGGACGGTACCGGTGTGCAGTAGGACGGTACCGGGCCCAGCAGGATGGTGCCGGTGTGCAGTACGATGGTACTGGTGTGCAGTAGGACGGTATCAGTGTGCAGCAGGACAGTACCGTGCCAAACAGGACGGTACCATGCCAAACACGAGGGTACCGGTGTGCAGTAGAACGGTACCGGGCCCAGCAGGATGGTGCCGGTGTGCAGTAGGATGGTACAGGGCCCAGTAGGACAGTACTGGGCCAACAGGACGATGCCTGGTGTGCAGTAGGATGGTATCAGTGTGCAGCAGGACGGTACAGTGCCAAACAGGATGGTACCGGTGTGCACTAGGACGGTACCGGGCCCAGTAGGACGGTATCGGTGTTCAGCAGGACGGTACCATGCCAAACAGGACGGTACCAGTGTGCAGTAGGACGGTACCGGGCCCAGCAGGACGATGTCTGGTGTGCAGAAGGACAGTACCATGCCAAACAGGACGGTACCAGTGTGCAGTAGGACGGTACCGGGCCCAGCAGGACGATGTCTGGTGTGCAGAAGGACAGTACCGGTGTGCAGTAGGACGGGACCCGGCCCAACAGGACGATGCCTGGTTTGCAGTAGGTCCAGTGGACCAGAGAGCAGGATCCCAGTGAACCCAGAACTCCCAGCTGAGCAGGTGACATCCAGTCCTGCAGCTCTAGGCCCACTGGGTCTGGACCTGGACACGTCTGCTTCCTGAACGTTCCTAGAGGAGCTGAGCTGAGGTCAGGTGTAGCAGGTGATGTCGGCTCAGATAGCCGGTAAAGGGACAGCATCATGCAGGATGAACCGGAGCGATCAGGTGATGTTCTCCCTAAGGTGGTTCTGATAGGACAGCTCCCTGCCAACACCCAGAGGAGGCTGTGGATGCCACCTGACCATCCTGATGCAGAGCAGCCTTACCTGTGGTGGAGTGCAGACTCTCCAGGCTCCAATAGCGAGACAGGACGCCCCTCAGAGTGCCGCCCAGGCTGCCTCCGCCTCCACCCATGCATCCACCCAGACCTCCGTCCGCCGCTCTGGCCGGGCTCCCTCCGCCGGACTCGGAGCCAGGCGACAGACAGGAGCTGCCGCTACTGTCCCCGGGCAGGGGCTCGCCCCCCTCCGAGCCCTGCTGGGTCCGCATCCCTGCGTGGATGCTGAACAGGGAGGGGGGGCCAGAAGTTCACAGGGAGGATGTGGAGGAAGCGAAGAGGAGCAGAGGAGGAAGAGGAGGGGGAGGTGTGGTAGCTTCAGAGCCTCCCTGCTCTCTCCCTAAGCTGCTGCCTCACTCTGTGCTAAAGGACCTGCATGCCTCCCTCTCCTCCCAGCTCTCCCTCCCTCTCTCTGCCTGACATCAGTGGGGGCCCTGCAGGGGGGTTTTCGCTGCTCGCAGAGCTGGCTGGCCGGCAGTGACTGACTGGAAGCTGCACTGAACCTCCATGAAGGGACTGCAGCCCCCCCCATCATGTCATCACTCATTAAACAGACTCTCAGCTAAAAGTTCAGCCTGATGGCCGTCCTTTGGTTCTGTTCTAGCATCTGGTTATGTGGTTCGAGCAGATGGTATCAGATCTTCCGCACGTCCTGCTGCCGCTTTCATTCAATGATTGACTTTTTTTTCTGCGTCCCTCCAGCTGTAGGCTCTGATCCAAGCCTTTTAGCCCAGTTCTTCTATCCTGGTTCTTCTAGCCTGGTCAGGAAAACTTTAAAGAAGAATTATAAAAGATCACTAATGATAAAACAAAGGAGATTACTTAACTACAAAAGAAGAGTCGCACATTCCAGATTAGTGTAACCCTTTATAGGGGAAGTCAGCATTTTTAATCATTTGCATACCCCTTACAAATGGAGTCCCAACAACAGATAAAGACAGGAAGTCCCTCTCCAACATGGCCGAAAGGTGAAGGTGGTCGGGTGTAGAAAACGGACGACTGGGTGAAAAATATCCAAAAGTTTAGGTTCTACTCTTCAGACGTTCTGCAGCAAAGGTAACTGCTACAGCTCCTGGAAGGCCGATGTTCTACATGGACAAGGAGAGTTTCTCCACGACTTACAGGCTTTACTAACAGGTTTATCCCTGCTTTAAAGCCAGGAGCAGACAACAGATGGAGCCAAAGGTCTTATTGCTGGATGGTTTATGATCTCAGCCTCAGAGAGGAGAACAGGAACTTCTGCTAGGCTGCAAACTCCAGCGATCATGAGCGCCTCAACTACGACCAATCAGCTTTATAGAATATTGTTGGAAAATTTCGATTTCTCTTCTATTATATATAAAATTATCCTATTTACTCACCATAAAAGTTTTCACTCAGTCTGTTTCTCTCTCAAGGCCACACAATTCTCAGCTGGATGGTGTTTGTAGACCAGACAGAGCTTCTTCCATAACAAACCAGATTCTTTCTCAAGGTTTATTCATAACATGTTACTGTTTAACCAAAGTGTTTGTAATTAGTTTTGACTCTGACTGCTTTCCATTGTTGTAAGTAAGGAGGAAAGAACGCTGCCCAGGCAGAACAGAGCAGAATGCTGCCATTAGGGCTGTATGATGAACTGTTCTCTCTTTGCAAAGACATGAATAAATGTGCCGACTGAGTGAAATCCATCGATCTCCATGCAGGGTGAATAGTTGAATACTTTTTTCCCACTACAAGAACCACGTCTGTCACCTAAACTCCAGCAAAACCCTGCTTGAGTCTCCACCCTTATGCGCCTAATGCTGCCTGTCCAGCTGAAAGTAGAGAAGCATGTTTCTACGGATGTACAGAGATGAAACCCATCTATGTCAACTGGTTACCTGTGACGTATTAAACAATAGTGTTTGGGAACAATAAAGGATTTTAGTTTGGTTGAGGGTGAATGAAGGACCTTTTAATAACAGTAGCATACTTTCTCTGAGGTTAGGGTGGAGAAACAGACCGTTAGTCGGTGTGTGAGGCGTTTAAGTCGGCCTTTCACTGTACGATCATCAGAAGCAAGCAGGTGTTCTTCAAACTGCTAACGGGAATTGTCTATGCCATGCTACAATGTGGGATTCAGAAAAAGATGTTGGAATGTCTGAAAGGTTGGACACAGGCGAGAGCGTATCGGGAGACGGAGACCAACCAGACCTCCCTCATCCTTGGCCCTATCTCAGAGAAATTTTAAGAATAGTCTAAGAATTGAGCTTTCAGTTCATATAGTGGCATCTGGCTGGTTTTTTTAAAGGTTACTTTATACTTTTATAAGTAGTGATACTTCAACTTTTACCAGAGTGTTTTTAAACTGCAGCATCTATACTTCTACTGAAGTAACAAATGTGTGAACTTTTGACACCGCTGCCGATTCTCCAGTCGTGCGAGAAATTTTTTCATCGGGCTGAATTTCAGCCTGATGGCTTTCAGCACAAAATAATCCAAATATCCAAGGCAGCGCGTTTCACTCTAGTGAGCTTCATGTTCCTCTTCTACTGGTTTAGCTTCTGGATAGACGAGTCTGAGTAGCGCCATCTCACTGCGGAGCTGAGTCCCACATGGTTTTTAGCCGTACAGTGTGAGCAGGTAGATCGCATCAGAGCATCGGGTCGCACAGTGTGAGAGCAAACATGTTGAGCTTTGAACTTTTCATCGTACAGTTGAGCTGTAGCTGCGTGCAATGATTTAAAAAAATCGTACAGTGTATGCCCGGCTTTAGGAAAGGAGAAAGATGGACAGCTTCCTGGAACCGAGGTGAAAGAATGGTCTCAACGCATTTTAAAGCGTCTTCGTTTTTTAAAGCAGTTAGTCTGTTATATCCCTGGGAGAGGATATTGGCAAAGGGGATCTTTCTTTATTTTAGTTTTATTTATTACCAGCATTTTATCATCATTCCACCATCACACGTACAAAGAAACGAAATTCACTCTCTGCTTTAAACCCATCCCGTTGGAGAGCAACCCAGTCTCATGGGAAAATGTACCCCCACTACGTTGGTCCACACTGCAAAACGTAGTGGAGGTACATTAA
>NW_015151584.1:65713-69479 GCF_000732505.1 Cyprinodon variegatus
AACAGCTGGGCTTCAATACACCCCTCTGCTATTGGCTGCTAGACTTCCTCACCAACAGACCTCAGTCAGTCCGGGTCGCACCAAGCTCTTTAGACGCCATTTTAAAAAATGTTTTGTGGCGGTTACTGATGTGCTTTCCCACCATCTAGGGATGTCCAATAAGCATAATTATGTAATATCTCTCCATATTCTTATTGATTTTTCCCCTGATAATGAAAAGCCGATAATATAATGCCTAAATTTTTGTGAAATATGCCAGAATTAGCACTTCCACTGCCGCTCCCCGATCCCGGATGACGTCATTAAACCCGCCAAACAAGTAGAAGAACAAGAAGAAGTCATCATTAAACTGCATCACCCGACTAACTGTGCAGAAGGCAGCTAACAAATATAAAAATGTCTGCAGTGTGGAACTTTTCTAAAAGTTTCAGATGATGACTTGAATTTTGCGGTTTGCCGTGCATGTGAGGTCCTTGTCATGCATGGGGGAACCAGGACTTTGTCCTTCAACACTTCTAATTTAATATCTCAGGCAGGGAAGCTCCACCCGGAGAAACACAGCGTTTCTTTAGCAAAGTAAAGCCAAACAACCTGGAAGTGACTCACGGCTAAAAGACCAGGCAGTATTCAAAGTAAATGTTAACATTTTGCATTTTCCTGAAGTTTTCCTGAATTTATAGAATATACAATAACCAGTGGGGCGTCACAGTGAAGGTGGTTATGCTTAAATTTCGTGACTCGCACGTTTTTATATTAGTTTAGTTTAGTGTTTGGAATATCGGCATATTGGCAAAAAAGGCAATATCCTGCATCCCTACCGCCAACTACTGGAGGCGGACTGTAAGGAGATGACGCAGTCTGCTCATAGAGAACCGAGCCAGAACTGAAGCCCTACTGATGAACTAGTACCAGTGTAGCACGGTTTGGTTGGGTCTGGCATGGTCCGCTTCAGTTGTGTGTATCATTTACACTCAACAGTTATCTGGGTTACCGTGCTCAGACCGATCTCTGCACGGTTCACATAGGGTACTGGAAATGGGGCTAAAAGCCACCAGCAGGGGGAGGCTATCGCTACCGTAAGGACACACCTCCGCTTCACCTAGACTCCACGTAAAAAAATAAAAAATCCCAAAAGTGGGTGGGGCTAAGCTACACAGAGGTCCAGAAGGGGTGTGGTTTCTCCTGGTTTCTAAAATCAAAGCGTCTGCTGACTAACTGATAAAGGTTCCTCTGATTCAGTGACATGGACCCTGGAGAACTGCTGTACTCACAGAGGGAGGAGACGTGCTTCGTCCAGCCCAGGCAGTCCAGATCGGTGGGGGTGCTGTGAGAGAAGCAGTGGTTCTGCAGAGACCTCCCCCAGAACGCCCCGCTGTGCTCCATGGAGACTGCCTGAGGAAACAACAGGACTTTATATTAACAAAGTGAGCATGAAGCAGGAGGAGGTTAGGGTAGAAAGAGCTGGAAGACATCAGATGGAGGCGGAGGGCAGGTCTGATGGAGCCAAACTTCCTGTCTTACTTTGGGAAGGTTGTCAGAGATGAGAGGCGGCCATGCTGCCTCTCCCTCTGCATGGCCTCAGCGCCTCCATCCAAACAGCATCTGAACACTTTGCTCTTTGTTGCTGGGAAATGCTGTGGAAGCTCTCCTCCAGCCAGGAGCTGGTGCTCCCACAGCCACACACAGAGGCCTTTGTCTGGGCTGGCAGGCAGGGCGGCATTGTTCTGTCACCTTTAGAGCGCAGAATGAGCGGTTAGTCAAAGCAGCTCCATCTACCGCCACACTTCCCACAGAAACTCTAAAACATACAGAAAATAAAAGAGAGGAAACAGGATCTGCAGCCTGTTGGTCTGTGTTTGCTGGCATCACTTAGATCACAGGAGCATTTAAAACACACCAGGAGGGAGAATCTATCAGTCAGGCTGCAGAAAGCAACAATGGGAGGATCTCTGACACTCAAAAAGAAACTGAGGAAAACATATTTCTAGCAGAGATCTGATGAGAAACTAGATCTAAAAACACCAGATAGAAAAAACACAGACAGCTTTCAGAAGAGCAGAGAGAAACAGTCAGAGTCTAAGAAAAGGGAAGTGCTTTTATTTGTTTAATATATGTTTAATTTATTATAAATTATCTTTCAAAAATCTTATCTAATCAGCTTATTTCTACTGCTCCAATTCACATCATACCATCTCAGGTCACTTTATAGATCCAGATCAACCAGACCATCCAGTCAGATTGGTTCAAAGTTTTCTATCTAAGGAAATCCAGCTGATTGCATCGACTCATTGACTCTTCAGCAATCCCTCACACTAAGCATGCTTGTAGCGACAGTGGAGAGGAAAAACTCCCTTTGAACAGGAAGAAACCTCCAGCAGAACCAGGCTCAGTGTGAGCGGCCATCTGCTGAGGCCCACTGGGGTTCAAGGAGACAGAAGCAGACATAGAAAAAGAAGCATAGATACAAAAGGCAACCGTCAACCAGCTCCACAGGCGGCCCCGTCCAGGAAACACACAGCCAGGCAGACGAGCTCCAAGAAACTAACAGATTGTGCAGAGTGGGAGAATAGAGATAGAATGAAGCAGAATGATGAAAAAGGGGTCCCTATGTCCTCCAGCAGTCTAAGCCTATAGCAGCAGAACTATAGAGATAGTCAATGACGTCTCGCTTCCCATTCCAGAAGCTTTGTTGCAATGAAAGCTGGATTTTTAAGTCCAGCCACTCTGTTTATGGTTGGTTTTTCTTTCTTAACATAGATGGCATGTTGGACACAGAAGACAGGAGTTTGAGAGGCGTGTGAAGGCAGCCAACCAACAACCTTAACCGTAAACCGAGGGGGTCGACTCTGATTTCAGATTTCAAAAATCTACAATGCATCGATAGAGTTGATTCCCATTATCATTGCAACGCCACCCCCCTATTCAGCCAGGCCAACAATTCCCTCCAACAACCCCCCCTTTCAGAGACATAGACAGGTATGGGGCATTACAGGTGTTGTGATACATTGTCCCTGACCCGCAGTAAAAACACTAGCTTCGTATATTAGTGTTCTATTTTGGCGGTGGCTCTGCACTGCTAACGGCTAGACAGAAGCGCTCCCAGCTGAAGGCTACGCTACATACTAACCAAATCAGAGAAGTCTGTGGTAGCTGGACTGAGCCAGACTGCCTTTTTCCTGCGATTCAGAAGGAGCTGAACGCAGTGTATCCTGAAACCTGCTGGATCAGGATTCAGGACAAAACAGCTAATCCAGCTCTGCTAACCACCGAACAATGGGCGCCCCGATCTCTGTTCGCCAAAGGAGCTGTGGACCGTGACCGCCTGTGAGGCAGAGAGATGGAGTAGTGCTGAAGAAGTGCTGCTAAAAGCTGCGGCTACGTGCTAATCACCGTAGCTAAAAGGGAGACGTCCGGCATGCTACTATGAGTTATAAAATGAACCCCCTTGCAAATCGCCTCTAACTGTTGCATCCAATTGATCCAAATCTCTTTGAGCTGCTGTTGGACGAACAGACTGGACTGAAGACAGGCCTGCAGAGAACCGGACCGAGCTGAAGGCCTTCCCTCCACCAAACCAAACAGTACCCCTGGGGCCAGCTAAGCTAACGTTCTTTCAGCCTCATCATAGTTTAATGCATTCCTGACTCATTATTCATTTTCCACAACGGAATGAAACTTCACTGTTTTGACTGCAGTTAACATCTGTGTGTGTGTCAGGGTTTATTTACATTTTATCTGCTCCTGTTATAAAGGACACTTTCAAATG
>NW_015151584.1:70182-78650 GCF_000732505.1 Cyprinodon variegatus
GCTATTTCTGACATTTTGAATTGAAAAAGCTTCATGGGTGGGAAGAGAAACGTCTCTAACTTGGAAACAAATCGAGTGGATTTTTTTTTTTTACTTTTTGGAAGTAGAATAAGATTACATTCAGTAACAGCAAAGCTTCACTGCAAATTAATCTGACATCTAACGACAGGAGAACAGCAGACAATGAATCAGTCCTATTTAACATAAACTGTACATTAAAACAAGTCATTATTCAGTAAAGTTACTCATTGTTAGTAACCAGACATTTTACTCCATTAATTGTAACCGAGTAATTATAACTAGTTACTGCTCACCTCTGAAAATACTGAAATGATCCCAAAGCAAAATGAATAAGACAGATAAAGGACACATGTCTCCAAGTACAGAGGGACTAAATGAGAACCGGCTTGAAGCCAGTTACATGGATTTGTTAAACACAAGTTCAAGCCTAACCAAAACACATGAAGGCCCGAAGCTAATCCACCACCACCCTCCGCTAGAGCTAAAACCATCCTATCTAGGCTGACAGGGCAGAGTGAGGCCGCTCCTGATACTCTGACCCATTACCCCACAGCCACCATGTTAACAGGTACTCCATATCAGTCAGGTTACAGTCTGTTGACCTAGCAGATGTTTTCTCTCTCACCTGCAGCTGATGGATGGAGCCGCCGTCGTAGAGGCAGATGTGGCACTGACTGTCTGTCCACCTTCTGGTTCCCTTCAGAAGTCTGAACCCCAGAGCCAGAGGCCTAACAGCTGGTTTGAGGCTCTTGGGTCGTTGAGGAAGGCGTGTCCGTCGCACCAAGGTGACTGATGGACCTCTCAGATTGGCTCTGGTGCAGTGAGAGGAAGGAGCTACCAGCCTTCGGCTGTTAGTCTTTGGGCTGTCTGGACTCAGAGGACTCTCAGTCACACCCTGACCGGACCAATGCTGATGACTTCCTATGGTTGATGAGGACAGACTGGAATCGTCTACAACAGGTTGGCTAGAAGGGCAGTCCGTCCTCTCTCCCTCACTGACCGGGGAAGGCATACGGTCTCCCTGGAGACCAGGCCTCATCTCTGACTCCAGCTCTGCCTTTTTCAACCCAGTCGGGTGGTTTAGGAGACCAGAGCAGTGGATGTCTCCTAAAAGGGGTGAAGCGTCTATCAGTCCCTCAGAGGATATCAGGTATCCTGGGCACGCACTGATGCTAGCAGGCAGACTGAGGCCCATAACAGAACATGGATGCTTAAGCGTGTTGACTTCTGGTGGTGAGGTTGAATGTGTCTTCTCTTGGTTCTGAGCTGGTCCATCATCAGATGAGGCTGAGAAGTTCTCTGTTGTTTGGTAAAGGCTCCTGTGAGATGGCAAACCCATAGAGCACTCTGCTTCCTTCAGCTGACTCTCAGACTCTGAACTCTCTGGGGTATCTGGTTCATTAGAGACCACACCTTCACCCACGGTATCCAAACCAGCTGGGCTTCTGTGCAGATGACAGTGACCACTGATCTCTTCCTCCCTCTGAGGAACTGGTTCTTGTCTAATGAAAGACCCAACACTGAAAGCTCCAGAGAACAGCGAGGGAGGTTCCTCCATTTCTCGGATGTCAGACAAACTAATCCGGTTGTCATAGGAATGGCTCCGGCATACCAACAGATCCTTACCGATGACTACTGTTGTCCAAGTTGAAAGGCTATAGGGCTGATCATCCTCTGCAGCCTCCTGCTCTAAGCATGAATCAGAGCCTGTCTCCTCCTCAAGGAGTTCCTCCCCCATGGACATTAAAGGAGGTGGCTCATCCTGAGAAACCTTCTGAGCTACATGTGGAGGAGAGGATGTTCTCTCTGTAGATGAGGTGTCATTCAGTGGGGCGGGTTCTGGCTCTTCTGGGAGACACGGATCTGACCCGCATGTTGTTGGCAGGGTCACTGTGTGTGAGCCACAGACATCCTCCAGCTCCTGAACCTCTTCTTTCTGCCTTTTTGTGTTCGTCTTTGTGCCAGGTACCTCTGGGGTCTTTAGGCTCATAGAACCACCTTCTTTAAGGGGTTGACAGACTGTGAATATATTCATTCTGTCACATTCTGTTACATGATCAAACTTTGTAAAACATTGATCTGTTTTGTCTTTATAATCCTCCACCATTTTATTCTCCACAGAAAGGGTTTTGCCTCCAGAACTGTTGCATCTTTCTAAGGCAGAGTTTTTGTCCTGGTAGAAGCTGCTGAACATGTTTCTGTTCTCACCATCCAACATTTTAGACGCCTCGTCATGTTTCATCCTGGGAATTTTCAGATCTATCTCTCTGATGAGAGGCCATGATTTGTGATTAGGCGAGATTTGCTTTTTCTTTGTGTCCCTCATGTTGTCCTTGGTTGGATCTATTGGTACAGTGCAGGTCTCTGAGTGATGATCTCCATCCAAAGGACGGAGATTGCTTTCTGCAGGATGCTCATGCATTGTAAGACTTGGAGCCTCCTGCAGACGTTTAACATTGGCATCAAATATTTCTGGCCTCAGGAGGAGCTTGAAGGAAATATTAGCCTCTATGTCTGGGCTTCTCCTTCTGCTACAACTTGACCGCCTTGCATAAGTCTCCGTTGCTTCTATGTAGCTGGTTCTGACTAAAACTGACTCTCTCCTTTGAGGGTAGGTCTCTCCTAACAAGCTAACACAGTAGCCTCTCAAGGAGTCAACATTTTCCTTAAATGTGCCGCCTTCCTCTATGCTTCTCTCACATCGGTCCAGAGAATAACACCCCTCCTTCAGGGCCAGCTGTTCACCAAGGCTTAGCGGCCCTCTGAGGGTCTCATGGGACTGCAGAGAAGGAGAGGGAAAGACAGACGTCAGTCATGTAGAATAAGCAGGAATTTACTCAAAACAGAATAAATTCTGGGTTTTAAAATGTGAGAGCAACTTCATTTCATTTCACATGATTACATTTTGGTGGCTGAATTCTGATGATGGTCACTTTCTAATCATTGTTGTCCTTAACTTAAGATAGAGGGGAGAATGGGTTCGGCTACACCAAAACCAGTGAACACAAACAATAAACAGATATGTTGGAGGTGGTAAATGTTGTCTTATCTGGAGAAAAAACTCTGGAGAAGCACTTGGTTTGTGTTCATCAGATTAATTTATTTGATCTCACAGAAACCTGGCGGCAGCTTTTCATTTTTAGATTACTTCATGCTATATTATTCCTCTTTTACCTCTTTTACCTTTGGTTTATTTTGTATAACAAAGGAGAAATATCACAACCGTAGTTGGATGTTTAATTGCAATGCGACCCCACAGTCCAAAGTGAAATGAGCTGCAGAGACAAAAACACAGCAACATCCTAGACTGAAGCTCAGCATGCGGTCAAGTTCTCCAGAACGCATGCTTGACTAAGGCCCCGTCCACACGAAGTCAAAACGAACACGAAACGCTGATATTTTCCAAAACGTTTGCAGTAAAGACGGAGACGTAAAATAAATGTGAGGGTCCACACGAATGCATGAAAACGCTGCAAAATGTATGCCAGGCCTGTAAGTGGCGCTGTGGTGCCAAAGCAAAAATAAGCGACGAAATGTTGGGCATGCGCACTAATATTTATACATGGTTGCCCTGCGGGTCCATTTTCGTGGTTCAGTCAAATTCAGGTGCTGAACTATGTCGTCGATATTGCTCTGTTCTTCCTGGAGATATTCCAGAAGAAGAAGATTCTGTTGTAAGCCCGACAGCAGGGTGAGTAGCATTAGCAGCAACGGCGCCATTGTTGTTGTGATGTGTCGCGCATGCGTGTTTAGAGGCGACGCTATGACGCATGCGTGTAAAAGAAAATATGTGGTTAGAGCGTAAAGATGAAAACGCGAAAACGGCGTTTCAGAATCTTCCCACTCTGAAGGCTGAATAAAAAAAAGATCGTTTACAGACCCCCGAAACGCCGGCTTCGTGTGGATGAGAGGCTGGTTTGGTGAAAAATTTGTGCGTTTAGGCCAGGGTTTGTCTTCGTGTGGACGGGGCCTAAGGTGTGTTAATGCAGAGGCACATCTAAAAGGTTCATGATCCAGGATCTTGAGAGCTGTAATTGTGGAACTGTGCAACATACTGTTACAGGTGAAACTGCCTCCCTGACCAACCATTGATCTATCGATCGTTTTCTTTGCTACTCAGAACAAATGAAACTACATGAAAAAAAAAGCGACTTTCCAAGTGGAAAACCCCAATAAAGAAGTATTGTAGAGAGTTGTTCTAAGTTGGTGCTAGTGGATGAGTGGCATTAAACTTAATTGAATGTCCTACAAAACATCCATTCAGCTACTCATGTTTATAGCCATACTTTGGACCTTGTTCTGACACAGGCTTTGCTTGATTAATAACAGTACGCCCTCACAACCCTGTCCTGTCTAACCGCTTTGTTTACTTTTGAGTTTAGCTTATGAGAGCAAATCAGCTTTGAAACCAAATTTCATTTTAGCTGATAATTATCATACAATTTTAAAAAAAAAACAGCTTAGCCAAAGTCCGGCTGCCTGTAATTGACAGCTGTTTTGTGGCTCTAGAGAAGATTTTACTCAGAAGAATGGATCCTAAAGGGAAGAATATTGTGGACAACCCTGAGCATTTTCACTGTCAGACTGTTGAACATCAAAAGAGTGTCTTCAGACAGAGGCTTCTTGAAAGCTACAGCAAGACAGACCTCTCAAGACAGTGTTTCATATAGAATAGAATAGAATATTTGGGAGGTTTACAGAAGACAACAAATAAAGAAAATAATTTAAAAAATTCAATCACCTGTAATTTAGACATAAAGACAAGGGGTAGCATGATTGGTAGGGTCCCTATGTCCTTCTTAGGAGAAACATTAAACATTTTTAAAGTTCTACTTACTCTCCAGATTCTCAGTGCATCACTTGTGCTCAGAACTGCTGCACAAATACGTGCAGCAAACCAGCTCAGAGCTGCTCCCATGGTTCCTCTGCAGGCTTCTCCTACCACCACCACATGCTAGTACCTTCTGCCTGCATGGTTCCTCCTTGTCTCTATGCGTATTAAACCAATCCCCAAATCTGAAATGATGCATCCATCCATTTCTCTTCAACCTGAAAAGAAGCCATCAGGAAGAGGAACTCATCCACAAGCTCTACTGAAAGTAACAGTGTGGTCCTTCAGCAGCTCCGCCCTAATCCAGCCTCCAAACATTATAAGAGTGACCTGTGCGTAACGGAGAGAGACGCTTAGCAGCCCTGCTATAAATACAGCGCTGCAGCTTCAGGCCGTTAGCTCCACCACATGAGGACACGCTCTCTAATGAGAGCTAACACAAATCAGATTAGCTAACATTACAGGCCAGGAATTAAGCACCATGGAGTCATTGAGCAAAAACCCATGTGCTGCAGTCTTCTCAATGCTGCCTCTTCTAGTTAGTTAGTAAGTTAGTTTTTCATGTCCCTGAGCAAGACCTTTAACTCCACACTGCTCCCGGCGGGCGCCACACAATGGCAGCCCACTGCTCCCCTAGGGGATGGGCTAAATGCAGAGGAATAATTTCCCCATAGTGGGACAATAAAGGATTTACATTTTTTCTGATGAAGTCAACACTTAGTTTTGTGGTTCCCTCACTCTGAGTTGTATCAAATGACAGTAAATCCACCCTGAAGGAGCTGGTTTTCCAATCTGCATGTTCTGCTTCTAACCGACCATGCCTGTGAACCACACTAGTTCATCAACATTTTGATTTCCCTTGAATCAAGCACAGATGTGTGTTTATAAAGAGCTTAAAAGCTTAGCAGAGCTACCTTTCCAGCAAATAGTGGAGTAGTAGATTGACTCCTCACTGCGGCCATCTGAGCCTCAACATAATCCAGATTACCAACGTGCTAAAATACTCCAGTCATGACAAAGTGCAAAGGAGGGGGAAATATTGACCAATGAAAGAGTGGAGACACTTTATGGTCTTATGGTTATCTTCCAGACTCCTTCTCTGCTTTACATGTTACTTAACAGACCAGAACTATTTTGTGTCACTTGATATTTGTGTTTTATGACAAACAAGGATCCTTTCTTGACCTCTTTTTAAATTCTGTTTACGTAAATACGCTGATGATGAGATTATTTTTGCGTCCCCACAGAGTCCTGTACAGTATCTGAGTCAGAACGTCCACTAGATCATGGATGGACAAGTCAGACTCTCCTACAGCTTAGTACAGAACAGACAGATGTTATTAGTGTTGTCTCTAAAAGAGCAGCACTAAACTGTGGTGTTGTCTGGCATTGGCCTAACTTTAGCAGACATGAAGCCAAATAGGACCGATAAATCAGTAATCCCATGGCTGTATCATGCTAAACATTCAACATGATCAAGTTATATCCCAGGGCTCGATGTTAACCATCGCCCGATCGCCCGGGGCAAGTAGTTTTTGTCTGGAGAGTAAAAATGTAATTGCATTGCCCGCCGGGCAAGTGCAATGATCGCAAAAAGAAATTATTTATCAATCAAAATTACTTTTAAATCACCGACATTCGCTGAAAACGACCCACAAGCGTTGCCAGCGCCATCTTTGTTGTTTTGTAGACATTCTCGAGTGATTTGAAAAAGCCGCGTGATTTTCAGCTAGATGATGTGATTCAGCTCTTGGGGAGAGAATTCTGCAGAGCAGCAGCTGGATGATGAATTTAGTCTATCCTATAATACACGCTAGATTAAAAATGATCAGTCAGGGATTAGGAAAATAAGAATAATAATTGTATGCGCACAGTGTAAATATTTCTATCATATGGCAGTCTTCTGTATAGTGGTCAAACATTAAAAAATGTTCATTACATTTTTTTCTCTCAGACATTGGAGTGGTGCATTTAAATGTTATAGAGCTAAACATGTTAAATTGGTGAGTAGTAGTGTCATGATGGGTTCACTGAAAGCGACCCAAGAATGCAGAACACCACTGACGGACACAAGGATGAAAGTTTAACAGTTTTATTATGCACAAGCACACTGAATAATCTGGTTCAGGTTCGGGGCCTGGNTTCATTTACATGTTAAAGCCTCCCCTAGAATTCCATGGGGGGAGGCATGGGGGGAACACTGCCTAAGAAATTCCACGTCAATTTCTGACAATTTACGGGAGTTTTCGGCGAAGCCTGCAAATTGTCGTAAACTGCCGCTAACCTGAAATTCCACGACAATCTACAGTGCCGCATATTGACGAAAATCCCACTTTTCATGCAGTGCCTGCTTTAGAAACTGATAACATGTGATCAAAAGAGGACAGTGGTACATTGAGAAGCCCGCCAGGCACAAAGAACCCCACATTGGGAGAAGGCAGGGAAGGGCTAGCTCTGTTGTATTTATTTTTTGTTTTGGAGTGATTCAAAGAGAGAGCCATTCAAACACCTAATGACCTTGGGCAAGCCACTACTTCCCTGTCAGAGTGACAGTTTTGAGTCCAATATTTAAGAAATAAGAACTGTCTTATTAAACACAAAAAATGCAGAGCTTAAATTGATAAAAAAAAATTAAAAAAGTGTTTCACTGTAAAATTATGGCAACTATGTTATCTAACATATCTGCTTTTAGGATAAATATTGCCATTCATAGAATAAATATAAAAAATATTTTGCATAAAGCAGGTCATATTCTCCATTTTAACATGTATAATTTTTAAAGTCATAATTTCACTAGCTTACACACTTTCATACACTTTAAATATGTTTTCATCTGTTGCTTTCAGGACTGTCCAGAAGTGCTGTGGTGCTTTTAAACCAAGGGTGTAACTTTGCGATAAAAGTTTGTGGGGGCACTCTAAGGATACTGGCTGCTGGACCTACAGCTACTGAAACCGAACACTTTCAATAGGGTTTGTATTTTCCAAAAATGAGCTCAAACATATATTTATTGAATGCTTTACTATTTTTGAGAACACAAGACTACCACAATACATTTGTGGTATTCATAGTTATAGATAGATGCCTGCCTTTAGTGCATTATTTTATAAAGGGCTCAAAAACATCAATGTATAAAAATGACGAATAACAGCCAATACCAATGCAAACATCAATATATCATGCATCCCTAGTAAGTAAACAACTTCACTTCCATCCATCCATCTATGCATGGCTTCCTTTTAAGCTGCATAAGTGATTATCCTCCTTCACAAGCAGCAAAATCAAATTTAGAAATGATTCCCATATGTCATTGACAGCCGAAGTCTATTTATTGAACCTTATATTTCAAAAATCATTTATACACTGGTTTGTGTTATTTGTGCTTTAATTCTTGTAGGTTTCTTATACTTTAATTTTAAGTCTTTGTCCTGTAAGTCTGGCTGTCTCTGGGTTGGTGGCGTAGCTACACTATATTGCCAAAAGTATTTGCTCACCCATCCAAATTATTGGAATCAGGTGTTCCAATCACTTCCATGGCCACAGGTGTATAAATTCAAGCACCTAGGCATGCAGACTGTTTTTACAAACATTTGTGAAAGAATGGGTCGCTCTCAGG
>NW_015151584.1:80575-82474 GCF_000732505.1 Cyprinodon variegatus
GTAAGTGACCAACACAGATAATCTTATATCAGTTTATCGTGGTCACTTACCTGTGTTTCTCCCACTACAGAGTGTCTGAGATTGGGCGGTGAACACCCCCCCCCCACACACCTGCAGTGTCCGCGAGCCACAGCTCCGCTTTTGTTTTGTTTATTTAATAAACCTGTTTGAACTTTCCTACTGACTGTCTCTCCTTGAATACTGGGTCCATATGTCTCTGATCTTGACATATACAGTGGTGAAAATAAGTATTTGACCCCTTGCTGATTTTGCAGGTTGACCTACTTACAAAGAATGCAACAATCTATAATTTTAATCATATGTACATTCTAACAGTGAAAGACAGAATCCCAAAGAAAATTCCAGAAAATCACAGCATATGAACTTATCAAAATTGATAACCATCTGATTAAGGAAAAACAAGTATTTCACCGTCTACCAAACAGCATGTTATTATTTTGTAGAAAAGCCATTATTGGCCAGCACAGATGTCAAACGGTTTTTATAGTTGGTGACAAGGTTTGTGAACATTTAGACAGGGATGTTGGCCCATTCTTCCCTGCAGACAGCCTCCAAATCATTCAGGTTCTGAGGTTGTCACCTGGCAACTCGAATTTTAAGCTCCCTCCAAAGATTTTCTATTGGATTCAGGTCTGGAGACTGGCTAGGCCACTCCAGAACCTTGATGTGCTTCTTCTTCAGCCACTCTTTTGTTGCATTGGCGGTGTGCTTAGGGTCGTTGTCATGCTGAAACACCCATCCTTGACCCATCTTCAGCTCTCTCACTGAGGGAAGGAGATGGTGGTCCAGAATTCAACGATACATGGCCCCGTCCATCCTCCCCTCAATACGATGGAGTTGTCCCTTCCCCTTGGCTGAAAAGTACCCCCAAAGAATGATGTTGCCACCACCATGCTTGACAGTGGGGATGGTGTTCTTTGGGTTGTACTCGGTGTTCTTTGCCCTCCAAACACGACGAGTTAAGTTGAGGCCAAAAAGTTCTATGTTGGTCTCATCTGACCACATCACCTTCTTCCAGGCCTCTTCTGAGTCGTCCAGCTGGTGAATGGCGAACTTCATGCGGGCCTGTACATGTTTCTTCTTGAGCAGTGGGACCTTGCGTGCGCTGCAGGATTTCAATCAATGACGGCGTAGTGTGTTACCAACCGTTTCTTTTGTAACTGTGGTCCCAGCTGCCTTCAGTTGATTCATCAGTTCCCCCCTTGTGGTTTTGGGATGATTCCTCACCGTTCACATGATCAGGGACACCCCACGAGGCGAGATCTTGTATGGAGGCCCAGACCGAGGGAGGTTGGCGGTGGTGTGGTGCTTCTTCCATTTCCTGATAACTGCACCAACAGTTGATCTTTTCTCTCCAAGTTGCTTTCCGGTTCTCTTGTAGCCCATCCCAGCCTTGTGCAGATCAAAAATCTTGTCCCTGATGTCCGTAGAAAGCTCTTTGGTCTTGCCCATGGTGGTGATGTTGGATGCTGGCTGTTTGGGTGTTGACAGTTGTCTTTTATACAAGTAACGAGGTGAGGCAGGAGTATTTGATGTAGATAATTGGTTTGGATTGGGGCTGTGTCTTAAAAAAAGACTAACTGGCTTGTAGGAGCCAGAATACTTGCTGTTTGGTAGGGGGTCAAATACTTGTTTTTCCTCATCAGATGGTTGTCATGATGGGTTCACTGAAAGCGACCCAAGAATGCAGAACACCACTGACGGACACAAGGATGAAAGTTTAACAGTTTTATTATGCACAAGCACAATGAATAATCTGGTTCAGGTTCGGGGCCTGGATTCTGGTTCACCGGAGTCTGCGTGAGAGACAGTTCAGTTAGCGTTGCCAACAGAGGTTTGATTTCCAGAAGTCTATTTGTTTGAACCTTGAGGGTTCTT
>NW_015151584.1:84915-86543 GCF_000732505.1 Cyprinodon variegatus
CTCAGAGGATCCACGGCGGACTCTGCTGGAGAAAGGTGGGATTTCTCCAGCTCCCAACAATGGTTATCAATTTTTATAAATTCATATGATGTGAATTTCTGGAAATTTCTGTCTTTCACTCTTAGAATGTACATATGATTAAAATTATAGATTGTTGCATTCTTTGTAAGTAGGTAAACCTGCAAAATCAGCAAGGGGTCAAATACCTATTTCCCCCACTATAAATGTACAATCTGCTGCCATTTTCAGATGAAAAAGGTCCGCATATGTAACTAACGGATTTTTCAGTGGCATCTCTGATTTTTTTTAACCAACCTGTCTCCTAACTTTTACTTAATCATATATCGGAGTAGCTGCCAGTTAAATTCACTGAGTTGTGCTGCGAATTTATGTTAAAATGGCTTGCCACAGTAGGTCAAACAAAACCGACTGTATGTTAAACTGGCTTGCCATAGCCGGTATCTCTTATCATCCTTGTAGCTAATCTGTACGCAGCGAATAGCGACCCCAAATAATATTAAGTCCCAAAGCGACAGATCCCATGATGTTTCAGTGAGAGGTTGGACTCGAAAGCAGCTGGAGAGCAAGGAAAAAACTCGGACTGAAAACGCTCTGAACACAGTTAGCTGCACCCAACCCCAGTTACTGTTGGCTGAAGTAAATCAGCGGAGAGGGGGAAAAAAGCGGAAATTATTGGTAGGGACTGTCCCCACCATGCCCAAAGTTAGTGGGGACATGTCCATACCAGTCCTTCAGAAAGTTACTCCAGTGTTTTAAATTGATTCAAAAAACACTTACTGATGTTTTTTCAAGAAAGTATCAACAACCAGTGATAATAAACCATCTTTAGCACAAGTCATTAGCACTAGGATAGCTTTGATGAAAAAACCTAATACATGGACAGGCAGCTGGTCTTGGGTAGTCCTTTCCCCCCCCTTACTCTGATTTAGTGTTTCACACTAGTAAACTGAACACAATGAGGGTAATATAGTAATAATATACTTGTGGAGCATTTGTTTGTGACAGTCAGCTTTCCCTGGAATACCTAAAGAAAAAAACAGACTTTTTGCTTTATATTTTTTGTCATATGAAATTAATACATATATCTTAATATTGTATACCTGTGATGCCTCAGTGTTTGACATTTTGCTCAGAATGTTTTCAAAGCACTCAGCAGCGTCCTTTTGAAAACCTAATAGATAAATAAAAGATGAGAATAAAATTACAAAATCCTTTTTTCCATTAAGTTACCTTTTAAATTTTTTTTAACAATTGGGTGTGGTATAAAAACCTGTGTTTTTAGAAGTACTTGAAATAAAAGGTTAAAGCTCAAGGGCACCAAATCTTTCACCCTGTTGGGATCCTCAGGCTTGCCCACCTGAGGGCGCCGAGGATCCTCTTCGGCCTTTTGTTATTTTCTCTTAGGACTGGAGTTACTGTTGGGATCTGGAAATTACCCACTGTCTCCAGCAGAGTGCGCCGTGGGTCTCCTAGGGCTGGAATCTTCCAGCACACCTGAGAAGCATCTACTCATTAGAAGACCTTCCCTTTATAAACACCTGCCAGACCTTGCTTCCACGCCGCAGTGTTGATCTTAGTTTGGTTAGCAACCTGAGCCTCTGTTACTG
>NW_015151584.1:87913-90224 GCF_000732505.1 Cyprinodon variegatus
CTGTTCTCAGTGAAGAGCTGGAAGCTCAGATCAAGGTCAGCCATGCTAAGTCTGAAGCTAGATGCTTTAGCTCCTCATGAACTCTGCTAACCAACAGTCCCTGGTCCCAGTCAAGACTTCTGTGAACCAGCCCAAACCAGTTCCAGATCAGTTCATAATTGTGTGTTTTTGTGAAACCTTAATAAACTCTGTTGAAGTTTTATCCAGCCTCCGTGTGTGTTCTGCATTTTGGGCTAGCTCAGATACCCATCATGACACACCCAAAGCAGACATCAGACTTAAAATAAATAATGAATTTGATGGAAATAAAGATGGAAGCCTCGAAAATACAATAATCTATTAATTGGGCTAAAAAACAATATGCACAGCAGTTGCCCTTGGTATCTGACAGACTTTGAGGATTTTTGCAAAGTAAACTGGAAAAAATGCCAAGTAAAGATGTGCCATGATAACAGACAGCCTAGGAGGGAAAAAAACGCATCAAAAGGGGCATCAACAAAAAATAGTTTAGAGCTCTGCACACTTCCTCATTCTCGCATGCAAAGTAAATATTTTACCTCTGTTAATGCCCAACACCTTATTGAATTTGTACGTGGAGGCTGTGTGACTCTTTAACTCATTAAAGAGTTCCTTAAGATGGAAATCTAGATACTGGTCTTCATAAATGTACCTGAAAAAAAACACACGATATAATTACATCGGGGAACATAGCAGAATGCCGTCTCATTTCTATCCCTTCACTAAAAAATGACTAACCTTTCTTAAGCTTCTCTGAATTCTTCGGTCAGAAAAAGCACCTGAAGAACACTGTTTAGGTAACACATTGATCCTTGATTTCTCAAGCCAAAGTAACGACGAACTGAAAAAGAAACAAAATCCGATACGAGTAAATAGTAGCTGCGTTAGTTAATTAAACTATAAGAGTGAAAATGCTCTCTTTATTCTTACCTTTACTGTAATTGTTGTGACTCATTTTGATTCCGTTCAGTTGAAACCTTCGCTAGTTTAGAAAAAAGGACGGACTGAAAAAAGCCCCGTTGGTGATTTTAGCTTAGAATGAAAGTTGAATATGATGGCAAGCTCAGTGTTGCCAACTCCTCAGTAAGGAAAGTAGATATTGGCTGTGCTATAAGTCGCTAGAAGTCGCTGATCGACGTCATTGCCTAATTAAAAAATTCTTTTTTTCAACTTATTTTTTTTTTTTTTTACTTTTCTTTTTTCCCTTGTGGTCCACTAAGGAGCTTAAAAATCCTGGTAAAACATAAACATTTTGAACCATAAATTTTTTTTTACAATACATTAACATTAACAATCTAAATGGACCAAAAAAAGACTTCGAAGAATCAATGACAATGTGAGCAGCTTTATAAACTGATAAGATTTCCCTCCACACACACAGGCTGTGCTTGTCTGCTCACAGAAAGAGTGGGTCCTCATCATGTTGGGCAAGGCTGGGCAGAGTCTGAAGAAAAAGTGAAGGACATTTTTAAGCAAAAACTACAACTACAAAGAGACATGGAGATGGAGCATGTACACCGTATAGGAAAGCCTGATGCTGCTAGAAACAGACCGAGATCTATGGTTGTTAAATTTCTGAATTTTAAGGACAAAACAGCTGTCATGCAAAGAGTAAAGAACCTCAAGGGCACAAAAATTTTCATCAATGACGACTACACGGACGCTGTGCGGCTAAAAAGAAAGGAATTGATGCCAAAGTTAAAAGAAGCACGGGATAAAGGTGACATTGCCTACCTCAGACATGACAAACTTATTATCCACTCCCGCACTAGCACCCCTGAGTAACTTCTGCGCAACTCTGAAGGTATGATAGCGCATAAAACTCATGTATTCATTACCTAGAAAAGGTTTAAGACTAGCACATATTAATATAAACAGTCTCAGGAATAAAATTAACGATGTTACTGAACTGCTAAATGAGTTTAAAATACACATTCTTGCTATCTCAGAGACCCACTTGAACTCATCTTTTGATGACACAGAACTATTTATTGAAGGTTACAACATATACAGAAATGACAGAAATGGTTTTGGTGGGGGAGTTGCTTTTTATATTCAGAATCACTTACCAGTAAAAATAAGAACTGATTTAATGAGTTTTAACATCGAAATATTATGGTTGCAAATGCATCTACCTCATCGAAAGTCCATTCTTCTGGGTTGCTGTTACCGGCCGCCAAGTGCTAATTGTGAATATCTTGACACCATGTGTAAAATGTTGGATATAAATACTAATGTAAGTCAGGACATATATTTCATGGGTGACTTGAACATTGACTGGTTTGCTAAAGAT
>NW_015151584.1:92058-93649 GCF_000732505.1 Cyprinodon variegatus
AAATACTACTTTGTGCGCACGAAATACTACTTCGTGGCCACAATAAAAAAAATTTTTTGACCATGTCATCAGAGAGGCTCCGTACATTTCTGACTGTATATCCCTGTAATTATTACACACTGTAGCTTTAACACTAAATTTTATTTATTTTTTCTTAATTACATGGGACCAGTGGTTAATTGCTTCGTTTTCTTAAATCCCAGCAGTTTGTTCAAATGCCACTGTAGAACATATAAATAAATTACAACTTATACAGAATAGAGCTGCTGGTGTAGCACTCAGGTGCAGCTACAGGAGAAGTATAACATTAATGCACAAAGATCTTAATTGGTTATTGGTCAAAGATAGATTGTTGTATTCATTGTTCATTTTCATAAGAAATATTTCTAATTCCAAATTTCCTTCTGTTTTGTTCAAGCATCTTTCTTTCAGTGTAGTAAATCATCAGTACAGTACTAGACATGCAACTAAAGGTAATTTCACTTTACCCATAGTGAAAACAAATGCCATAAAAAATACTGTTGTGTTTAGAGGTATGAAAGAATGGAATAATCTGCCAAAACATATCCTGCTTGCTAATAATGTCAATAAATTCAAATTATATGTAAAACAGCATTTATCAAAATAATATAACTGAATGTTTATATTTATATATGTGTGTGAATATGTATGTATATTTACAGGTGTAAGTGTAGAATGTGTTTTATATTTGTCATATATCACACCCGCATGAGGGTACATGTGTACGTTAATATGTGTATGTATTGTATATGTATTTTTATATGTGTTTGTGTATTTTCTTTTTCTTTCAAATATTGGTTGTATTCTTGGTTTTGTTTTTAATGTATATATATTTTTTCAGGACCCCAGGAAGAATAGCTGCAGCATAGCTGTAGCTAATGGGGATCCTTTCAATAAAACTAAAACTAAACTTTTCTTGTATCAATTATAATAAAGCAGAAATAAATTGCTCTTGTGTTAAATTCCCTCACAAACAAACAAGAAGATGCATAAAACCCATTCAAACATAAAACATTCAGATTTGCGTTGTCATTTAAGTGGTCTGATTACTGTCAGGTAATTGCTTTGTAATGAGCCTTTCATTCGGCCTAAACTATCAGGGGCCCATTTCAAGAAGCAGGTTTACTGAAAAAACCCTGAAATCAGACAAACTCCCAAAGGGAGTTTCCTTAATCTCAGTTTCAGTCACCAGCTAAAGTAGTTGGGAGCACGTTTTGCTCAGTAAACTTAGATTACAGCCAATCATGTTGTTTTATTTCCTGATTTAGTCCGATTTTTGTGCTTAAAAAAGAAAAATCATTCACTAGGTCCGTTAAACACATCAGCTTTTAAAAATAAACATTGCAAGTCCGTTTGATAAGGATGTTATTAAAGAACGATTGGTACTTTTTGACAGGATATGAGATATCCATCCATTATCTGACACGCTTGTTCCGAGTGGGGTCGCGAGGGGTGGTGGGCTTATCTCCAGCAGTCAATGGGCGAGAGGGGGGGGTCCACCCTGGACAGGTCGCCGGTCCATCGCAGGGCGACACAGAGACAAACAGGACAAACAACCATTCACACTCAC
>NW_015151584.1:96301-99371 GCF_000732505.1 Cyprinodon variegatus
ATCTAAAGAAAAAGTTGTTTTTTTCCCCAGAGACGGCCATCGTAAACTGCCAGGTGGGGAAAAATCTCAACCTGGCAACAATGCACGTGAGACAGGAAACATTAGCCTTTAGATGCAAAAGCCATCATGCACCGCAACATATTTTTGCAAAATATTCAAACATAAATTCACCAAATATAAGAGGAACATCGTAGTTTGGTTTAAAGAAAGCATTTTGGTTTTATTATAATTTAGTTTCTTGGAAGGTTTTTACCGTTTCAAGAAAGAGAAAATTACCCCATATGCCAACCGTCACAAGGATGTGCATGACAAGGAAGGGCTAAATATACTGCATGCATCATTTAGGTAGTTAACATTGGATTACTTCTTTAGTTCCTTGAGTTGTTTACTGTCATAGGTAGGAGCTTTGGCCGGAGAGCAAGTGTTGGGGCCGCTATGATTCAAGGCCCGGTATCAGATTACCAGTCCAAGCCTGCTTGCAACCCAGTTTCCTCTCTGTTAGCCATAAAGAACACATCTAAAAAACCTGAAAAGGAAAAAAAAAAAAGGTATGAAAGCAAGAGTTCTGGTAACATCAACAAATGTGTCTAAGAATACAAAATCCACAACCAAAACAGAGGGCAACAATAATTCAAAACTTACCCCTTCATCCTCTCGGAACAAAAAACCATTTGAAGCCATTTGCTGCAAAACAAAATTGTTGAATCTACAAATGTGAAAAGTTTAAGTCAATGTCTCTTGGAGAAAGGAAAAAGTTAATTGTGAATAACAATATGTGCTTTGCTTGCCTTAGGGTTGGTCATATTTCTAAAAACCACAAACAAAGAGTGACATGTACCGCGTGCAGACGAAACCCGCCTTCTCCTCTCCATGAAGATTGTTCAGTACACAAACCTCACGAAGTGTGAGGATGGGGAACAGTGATCGCACTTTAATGACTGTTCCAGTGTGACTTTCATGTGTAACGTCAGACAAACCAGAGATGTCGGTTTATGCTTTGCTAGACATGCAGAGCACCAACACTTTTATTGACCAGGACGTGTGTGGAAAAAACGCAAGCAACCCCAGAGCCAGTCAAGTCCGGTCTTATTCAGAATTCAAACTTCTGAAAGTACTTTAAATATGAAATTATTACATACTGTCCGATAAATACCGTAATCTTCGGACTATAAGCCGCGACTTTTTCCCCATTTTTCGACCTTGCGGCTTATATAACAATGCGGCTTATCTATGGACTTTTACAGCTAACGGCCACTAGGGTAATACCTAAATCTATGGATTTTACCATCCACCATGTTGACGTCACATTTGCTTCAACACACAATTACCGTAGCCGTGCGCGGGGGAATGCGGAGGTCCTCCGGAAGCAGACTTCTACTGCGAGTGGTACGAGACAGAACTACAGCGAGAAAGACGGACATTAAACATAAAAACCTGCGGCTTATAGTCCGGTGCGGCTTAGCAATTTAGCTTCTGGTGCTTATATTCAGGTGCGGCTAATAGTCCGAAAATTACGATAAGTGTTTTTAATTAAGAGTCATTTTCATTTGAATGTGCTTTACTGGAGGCATCCATGATTGTCAAATGTCTTCCAAATGTTGGCTACATATTACATGTTTTTTCTCTGGCTGGAAGAAGGATCAAGAAGGTGAAATAGCTTTTTTTTTTATTCACTTTTCCCCGATGTATTCCAGCATCCAGCTGCCATGCACGTGGGCATTGTCAGTTTTACTATAGCTCTGGTGAATTTCAATGGTGAAGTCCTCTGGAAATCTTNTTGAATGTCAGCAGACAGCAAGAAGCCTCCCAGATCTCCAGATGCATTTGAGATATCAAAAAAGTACTCCAGAGTGTTGTTCAGCATGGGGGGGAGTAGAAAATGAAGGCTAATCATGTTTTGGGTGTACTATTCCTTTAACCCAACAGTCATGTTTTGGGACTGTGGGAGGAAGCCGGAGTACCTGGAGAGAATCCACACATGATCAGGGAGAACATGAAAACTCCATGCAGAAAGACAGGAATCAAACCCAGAACCTTCTTGCTGCAAGGCAGCAGTGCTACCGACTGCGCCACTGAGCAGCAGGATATGAGATTTGTTTTTGTTTATTTCAGTAGTTGTTGTTACAGTAAAAATAAATAGATGCAAAATGATCCACATGTTGCTCATATTAAACAAGGAAATCTCAGGATATGAGATTTGTTTTTGGTTTGTTTAATATGAGCAACATGTGGATCATTTTACATCTATTTATTTTTACAGTCTGTGAACAACTACTGAAATCATTTTCTGATTTCCATGAACTTGGGGCCCAAGGCAACTGCCTAGTATTGCCTAATGGTAAACCCCTCCCTGCTCTTTTTCAAGCGGAGTCCCTTCCTTTGACTAGACTTCCAGCACAAAAGCCATTTACAGGAGATCCCCTTAGATTTGTGGAGCACCTGCTTTAAGATGCCAATTTAAAACAGTTGTTCAGATCCGACTCAAAAGTTATTTTATTTAAAAAAATAGATTTCCTAGAAGCATCCTAGAAGGAACCTTCTAAGTGATGAGGAAGCCTACAAACAGGCTTGTACTGAACAAACTCATGGTCATACATTCGTTGTACAAAGAGCCTTTTGGGGAAAACTAAACAGTTGTCCAAAGATTGGACTGAAGGAGTCACTTAAATCAAGAGAAAATCAGAAGATACTGAGACTTTCTGATTGGACAATGACACGCTGGAACTGTCATGTTACTAAAATGTTGGATCCAGGTTTTGCAGAGTTGCAGACTTTGTGGCAGAGGAAGGATGTATATCCTGCAACCAAGTCAAATGCATGAAACACAATACGAATACACATTGTGGATTAACCAATCTATCTGCAAGCATCACACGACCACCATCAACAAGACTTCTATAAAGCCGTTTCCCTGGCTTTGCGTAACGTGACAGCTGCTGCATAAAGCATAAACCACCTGACTATACGAAATCTCACCCAATTTGAACCAAAGTCTTTTGATCTCTTAGGCCCCGTCCACACGAAGTCAAAACGAACACGAAACGCTAATATTTTCCAGAACGTTTGTCGT
>NW_015151584.1:100056-104563 GCF_000732505.1 Cyprinodon variegatus
GGCGAAACGTCTTCAAATCTTGGAAACCAAGTCCAGTGGATATTTTTTGAATTTTACGGAAAGACCAATAAAGGATTCTAAAAAGCACTGAAAGCCAACAGCAACAGAAGATTTATCAAGTTTTTATTTGTTATTGCTGTCATAGTTAGTTGTTCATAGAGGTTTTTTACATATCATACTTGAAATCTTTCATTTTACAGAGTGAATCAGTGGTTTTAAAAACGCTGTTTTCTTTAAAATCCACGTTAAAGCAAACATTAGCTATAAAGCTCCAGCTCTTGGAGTTCTTCAGTTATTTAATGCAGACACATCATTTTGCTGTTTAGCTGGTTAACAATAAAATACACCAAATTCAAACATTAGATCTTTATCCACAGGTTGTAGTTCATGAGCTGAGACATAAAGCAGTAATCCTCTTCCCTTTTTCTCTTGAGTTTAACAGGCTTATCTTTATGGTCAGAAGTGATTTTTAGGTCAATTTTATGTACAAACTGAGAAAATCTCTGTTTTCATATCAGCTTGGTCTTTGGTCATGCTCCCATTTTAAGGCATCAGTTTCCTCCACAAGGCTGCAGATGGGAGGTGGCTCATCCTGAGAAACTCTCTGCCGTAAGCAGCAACATTCAACATCACCGGAATACACGCTTCTTTTCTTTCAGGGACATTTCTCTTTTCCGCGGCTCGATTCTCATGATAAAAACCAAGATCACTGACACATTTAGTGGCCATATTTGTTGTGAAAATGTAGTTTAAAGCATTTCGTATGCGAGGTCAACTTTTTTCTCTAACAAACGTTTGTGATGCCATTAGGGTGTAATATCATTTACCTTTGGGAAGCATAAATTATCTGAAATTCTGGTCTTAGTTTAAAATAATGCAAAAAAAAGAAATTACGTTATTTTAAAATAATGTCAAATTTTAAAATAATGTTAAGTTTAAATAATCTGAATAAGGTCCTGTTTAACTTGCTGCTTGAGCCTCAGGCGTTTTGGGATAAATTGAGTTTTTCCTCTTAAACCACATTTTCTGAAGGTTGTTCCATAATTTGACCCATGGCACATTTAGTCCATAAAAGGCCTGAAAAAATGAATAGGAATAATTGTGATTAATCGATTATTGAAATAGTCAACTAATTTAGTAATAGATTTTTAATTGGAGCATACAGATTAAAAAATGTCTAGCTCCAAGAGTGACCCACTTTCGAATTATTCGAAATTGTAAAAATAAATATGTAACAATTTTGATTTAAGATTAAAAAAAACTAAAAAAAAAACATTTTCATCTGCCGACATGCTCTATCCAGAACTCCTCAAGTCACCTGGTTTCATTTTGTATAAAGTCTTCTTTAAGAAACCTTTGGCTATCTGAATATTAATCGATTAATCGAAAAATAATCAACAGATTAATCGATAATCGTTAGTTTAAGCCCTAGTCTTGTATAACCCAGGGCTGGATGACTTTAATCCATAATCTGTCAAAAGGCTGGCTGAGTTTCAACAGGTGGTTAACTTTGTCTCCAGTTCAAAACCTTTTTAATATTACTGAGATAATTTTGCTCAGATTGGTTTTAGTTTTAATGCTAGTCCAGGGGTGGGCAATTCCAGTTCCTGGGGGCCGGTATCCTGCAACTTTTAGATCCATCCTTGGTCCAACACACCTGAATCAAATGGCTGAGTTACCTCCTCAGTATGCAGTCGGTTCCTGCAGAGTCCTCCCAATTATCTGAGTACTTGATTCAGGTGTGTTGAACCAAAGGCACATCTAAAAGATGCAGGATACCGGGCCCCCAGGAACTGGAATTGCCCACCCCTGTGCTAGTCAGTCAAAATATTTCGAATAATCAGAATTGAATCCCGCCCTGGGCTTAACCTTAACCCGAAGAAATTCTACCCTCCGAAGACAAGAAACAGGTGCAAAGTCTAGATGTATTATAATTAAAACAGCCCTTGTCTTAAAGCTTTTTATAAAATCTTTTTCCATCTAGTTCAACATTCATTAGGAAAATAATAATAAAGCCAAAGGCTTTTTCTCTCAACTTTATACAGATAGCCAAATATCAATTATGCCGTTTCGGCTCCAGATTCGTTCCCAATCGAGAAAGAAGATGGTGGAGAGACGACATGTGGAGGGAAGGTTTCCTCTCAATCGATTAATCTCCTAATCTATGAGCACCACGGCTCCCCCTAGTGTACGGAGCACTTCTGCTACATGAAGCTAATTTGTAGCTCTTCTTCTCTTGCAGTACTTTTGCTATTTGCAGTATGTTTCCTTTGCATGCATTGTGTGTTGATGTTTGATTAATCATTTTCACCACTCATTAATTTGGGCCACTTCCCATCCAATCCGTTCTAGGAAAGGAGGATATACAGAAGCTCTCCGGCTGATTAGGCGGACCAAGACCTAGAACCCTCCTATCAAAGTGTTGTTCTAGCCAATCACTGTAACCCATGAAAAAAAGCCATTAAAAACCAAACCAACTTTATGCTCCTGCAGTTCCTCTTTCAAAGCTGACAAAAAGACGTGAAAGCAGCAGCTATACTACATCCTCCTGCACCGCCATGTTTGTTTCATTTAGCTGTGGGCTCAGCATGTATGTCCCGCCTACAATCATAATTCTACAATGTGATTGGGCGGCCAGTCTCTTTTGGGTCCGTCTCCAATGGTGCGAGTGGGATGCGATGCATTTTTGTGTGTTTGTCAGCAAATACCATTTGAATTCAGCCCACAGGTTCTTTCCACTTTTCTGTGATCACAACTTTTTTCCTTTGCAACATTTTTTCTTTGTGTGATTTTTTTTTCTTTTGTGTGTTAGTCTTGATTTGCAGAACCTTTTTTGCTATAAAATCATATATTGCCATATATCATATATTCTTCCCCCTTATCCACCGTATTAAGCTGGACTCAGATCAGTTAAAATTACACAGAAAAACCCAGTAAAATTTGCACTAAGCAGGTTGCAGGATATTTTTTGCAGAGATCCTCGACTAGTTGTAGCTTCCTTTGCAGAGATATGTGAGACTGGTAGCGGTGTGATGGGCCCCTGAGCGACGCTTTACAGCAGCAGATTAGTGCTGATTATATCAGGGGTGCTGGTTCTGGATGCTGTTTGGGTTTAAGGTGTTAAAAAGATGAAGATCTTAGTGAAATATAAATATAATGCACTTCTTGGCTCTCCTCGGTTTAGTTCGTTTGCATTAATCAGTGTTTGTGAGGGTAGGACTCCCTGGTCCTGGTAGCGATGAACAGCACTTCTTTACAACAATCGATGAAAACCGAACACTGTCAGGCTGGAACAGCCCGATGGCAAAAGGTCAAAATTAAAAAACAAAAATGTTCTGAAGTTAAAAATCAGAGAGTAAAAAAAGTCAGCTGGGGGCCGTTAATCCCCCCCCCCCACCTGGCTCAGGGTTAGTAGTGAACTGTGCGAGAACTTGAGTCCATACAGCTCTCCTTTCTCTCCGTTCCATATGACTTCATCTGGCAGCTCTAGACCGTCCAGTATTTCGATTTAAACCACATGATCCCAGAGCTCAGTGAGCCCCCAGTCTGACCCAGCGGGGACCCAGCCCCACCTACAACAGACCTATTACCTCCTGAAAGGCTAAACATAGGAGGATCATGAGGTGGGGGGCTTGTGGAGGATGCCCTGTAGGTCCTCTGGTAAGGCCAGGATGACAGCCTCGATGTGGGCTCTGAGTTTGGATAGGGTCCCCGGACGAAGCGGGAGCTGCTCCCTCTCTGCTTGGCTCTGCAGATCAAAACATCACAAAGGTGAAGATGTTAATCCTTGCTCTTATCACAAGGGATTTTTTATGCAGATGAAAGCAAAATAAGTTTACTTCAGCAGCATCATCAAGTAAAAAAACTAAATCAACAGGAAAAATCAGCTGCATTAGTTGACGTTTACACCTAAGACGGACTCAGCCTAACCTGAAAAAAAACAGACAAATAATCCAAGGAGCAGCAAGTTCTGTATTCATAAAAATTAGGTTCAAGAGCCTCATATAAAGCCTCATCTTCATCAAACCTTTTTGGACACTCCTTGAAGTACGGCATCAGGAGAGGTTGATGAAAACGGAAACATTAAAAAAGACCTAAATTATGAAAACACACTTTGAAGCTCACAGAGGTTTTCCCAAGAAGAGTTATTGTGCTGAACAGATGGCATTACATTTGCTGAATGAGGTGGTACCTTCATTTCTAAGGCATATTGTTCTACAACTATTGAACAAGTTCAAGTTAAGAGTGAAACGTTTTTGTTTAAGTAACAAACAAAGATTTCAAGTTTTTGCAGCGACTTTTTGGTTTGTTGGACTGAAGTGAATTTTTGTTTAGGTCTGCTTGGCCCAGTGCCTTCAAACAACAGACAAATTTAATACTTCGGCCCAGGATCTAGGAATGCAAGATATGACCCATCGCCGAGGTAAAACCTCAACATCTGACCCATCGCCGAGGTTAAACCTCAACATCTGACCCATCGCCGAGGTAAAACCTCAACATCTGACCC
>NW_015151584.1:106660-109231 GCF_000732505.1 Cyprinodon variegatus
AAACCTCAACATCTGACCCATCGCCGAGGTTAAACCTCAACATCTGACCCATCGCCGAGGTAAAACCTCAACATCTGACCCATCGCCGAGGTTAAACCTCAACGTATGACACATGTTCGAGGTAAAACCTCAACATCTGACACATCGCAGAGGTAAAACCTCGACATCTGACACATGGTCAGGTAAAACTTCAACATCTGACCCATCGCCGAGGTAAAACCTCGACATCTGACACATGGTCAGGTAAAACTTCAACATCTGACACATCGCCGAGATAAAACCTCAACATCTGACCCATCGCTGAGGTAAAACCTCAACATCTGACACATCGCCGAGATAAAACCCCAACATCTGTCCCATCGCAGTATTAAAACCTCAACACCTGAGCCATCGCTGAGGTTAAACCTCAAGACTTGACCAATCGCTAAGGTAAAACCTCAACACCTGACCCATAGTCGAGATAAAACCTCAACGTATGACACATCGTTGTGGTAAAACCTCAACATCTGACCCATCACAGAGTTAAAACCTCAACACCTGAGCCATCGCTGAGGTTAAACCTCAACACCTGACCCATCGCTGAAGCAAAACCTCAAGACTTGACCTATCGCCAAGGTAAAACCACAACATCTGACCAATCACAGAGTTAAAACCACAACATCTGACCCATCGTCGAGGTAAAACCACAACACTTGATCCATTAAATGGCAGATGTTGAGTTGTCCCTTAAAAAAAGGAAAAGCTTTTCCAGCAGCCAGTTAAGGTCTTAAAGATAAACACAGCTCAGTGCAACATAATAAAGGGCCTAGTTATGACATTGCTCTGTTCCAGCTGCAATCCAGACTGACACGGTTACAGAAGAGCTGTTGCATTCTGGGTAATTCTGCCTCTCCCAGAATGTTTACCATGTCTTCTTTCTTTGTCCTCAGACAGTCTGTCACATCACTTGCACCGGCCAACCACTGGCCATATATCAAAAACTGCTGAAAACCTCATTCCATTTCTCTCAGACGTGGTCGGTGCCGTTTGCTACCTCTACTTGCAATTTATTGCCAGTGTCTAATGAATCTGGATTTGCACGATTGTTCTGGGTAGCTGGCTCCAGATCAGTAGATGAAAACGTGACTCATACACATTTTAAACCTGTGTTCATCATTAGTTTCCGTGGAGAATACAATTTGGTTCCTTCTAAAGCTCTCCATTAGTTGTGGCTGATTGGTTACTCAGTTAATAACAACAGTCACTTTTCTAACTAAAGTTTGGAATCTGGTTTGCAGGGAATTGTCTGGATCAATGCATCAGAACATTAACGAAGCTATGAACTGATAAAACTTGCCTCAAAAGCTTCCAACTCCTCATCTCTACAGGACTGAGACTTTTTCATCTTTGCTGTATTTTTAAGGATAATTTCTGCTTTAAATAAGTTTAAAGAAGCCAGCCATCCCATTTCTGTTGGACACCAGTGTCTAATTACCAGTTTGTCTTTCAGCTTCAGAACCAGATCGACCGCCTCCACCTCCGTGTGCTTCTGGATCCTCTGCTGAAGGTCCTGCAGACAGAAAGCAACAAAGATGGCGTTGTTGAGATCCAGTCAGATTTAGCTTTAAAAGAAGATTTCTAAGATTGTCAAACTGATGATTGTTCATTTTTCCCAGCTCACCTCTTCACATAGAGCTTCCAGGTGCAGAGCCTCCAGTTTCTGAGTCATCTCTCTTTTCCTGCTGCGGAACCAGCCATCAAAGTTTGGGGATTTTAGGAAATGCCTGAAATAACAACATCACAGAATCTGATACCAGGTGGTTTGTGTATGTCTCTACAGCAAAACAACTCGACACATGACGCTTCCCACCTGTAGAGTCCGATCCAGTCTCCTTTGAGTCTGGACGTGAGCTGAGGTCCTGCTTTCTCCAGGGTCTTCATGAAGTCCTGCTGGACAAAAGGCCGGAGCTGAGGAGGACTCTTCCAAGGACTGATGGACTTCTGGAGAGGCATGAGGCTGGCAACATAACGCTCCTGCAGAAACCCAACAGAGACTGTATGAAAAGGTCCAAACCTAAAGCGGCGTTTAAACTACAACTTTGTCTGAGACGGCTGATGTTTACCAGAGGGATGATGAAGCTCTGAGTCAGCTCTAAGAAGTAGCGTCGGAGAATTGCATTCTGGGCCGCTGACGGTCGCTTCTGCTGAACTCCCTGAAAGAAGACAAAGCCAAGGAACTGAGGAGCAACCAGGGCAGATGAATCTGGAATGTTTCAGCCTGCAATGCTAACAGAATCACTGCCAGATTATAATAAAGGTAATAATCTCATCTCTACTCAACAGAAAAAAGATATATATATATATCCATCCATCCATCCATCCATCCATCTTCCTCCGCTTATCCGGGGTCGGGTCGCGGGGGCAGCAGCTTAAGAAGGGAGGCCCAGACTTCCCTCTCCCCAGCCACTACTTCTAGCCCCTCAGGAGGAACCCCAAGGCGTTCCCAGGCTGAACGAGAAACATAGTCTCTCCAGCATGTCCTGGGTCTTCCCCGGGGCCTCCTCCCTGTGGGACGTGCTGGGAACACCTCGC
>NW_015151584.1:109874-111275 GCF_000732505.1 Cyprinodon variegatus
ATATATATATATATATATATATATTAAAGTATTTCTGATTCTGATCCATCTTTACTTCCTAATAATATCCTTAATTAATTGAATATAGGATCAAAGGCTCCTGCTGTGAGGCCAGAGCCTTTGATGACAGTAAAGAGAACTTTAATCAGCAGCATCTCTCCAAGGCTGAGCCGTACTGAGGCGGCCATGTCTAAAAACAACATTTATTCAAAATTAACCGATAGGTTTTTTCCTAATTTCAATCAATAAAAAAATGACCAAAGTCAGAAATAACTTTCAGAGTGAGCTTTAGTTCCAATCATCTGTTCTGGGAATGGAACTGAATCAGAGGCTGCATCAGTGTAGCTTTAACCATAAAGGGGGCGGGGCTTCAAAGCTCTCTGCTGGACAGGGAAGTTAAAACCCTCAAACAGTGATGTTTATTTCAACGTTCTGTAAAAAAACAGGACAGCAGCTGCAAGTCACATCTGAAGGTAGACCGACTACGTCACAGCGTTTCTCCAAAGGATCCTGTAAACGCTGCTGACCAATGTGTCCGTCATTGTGGCTGATCTGAAGGATCCATCGGGGGTTTCCTTCATGATTCAGAGCTGGTTGAAGCGGCTGTGTCAGATGCTAAAATTGCGATAAAACATTAAATAATTTGATCTCAAACTTTCACAATTTTTTGAGGAAAAGTTAGGTAAATTGAAATATCTACTAATTAAAAGGTGTTTGTTTTTTCTCAGCAGCAGCTCTTCCCACGTGATCTGTGTGAACCCCGTGTGACGGTAGAGTGGGCCGTCCTTCCTCTCTCTGCAGAGGAAGGCGTCTGAGGGCGTTGAACCAACCGCTGGGTGGATGTTAAACGTAGAACTCCTTCAGATCAGATCCAAACGCTCAAGTTAAACTTTAGTAAATTAAGTTAAAAGTCAGCCAGGAATAATCAATGGATCATTATTAATACCTAAAACTAATACGTTAACGGTGATTTAATAAATTTAGTAGGGCTGGGTATTGTTAGGAACCTCGCGATTCAATTCGATTATTGCTGTTGGTTTCGATCCGATCCGATGCAATTCGATTCGATTCAATGCTGATTTTTGAAGCCGTGGGACTCCAGGAGTTTTAAGAGCAGCCTGGGATGCCAACTGGTGCACATGAGCAAAGCAGCTCAGATATCCACAGCAACTAGCATTTTGGCAGCATTATCTGTAACAACAGCGGCTACTTTTCCGGTTATGCCGCATTGCCTCCATTGACATGTTCGCCATGCCTCCATCAACATGCTCCCTGTGAAGCGGCCTGGTCTGAAGCACATTTGAAACTAATTCCCACTCATTTGATATGAAATGAGAAGTGATGGTTACGTAGGGGTCAGTCGCTCTCAAAGTCCAGCCATCGCACGTCACAAGACTCTTT
>NW_015151584.1:112340-121446 GCF_000732505.1 Cyprinodon variegatus
CTTTAGCGACTCCAACACAGCCGTCTTCACCTCTGTGTACAGTGCCGACAGCGCCCCCAACGGTCAGGAGGTGAATCGATTCTGAAGGGCTCCCGCATCGATTATAAATTTTGCGTGTAATAACTGCGATGCATCGATTCTTCAATTATTTTACCCACCCCTAATATTTAGCATTAATCAGTAAAAAAATATAAATAATCACCGAGTCCGGGAGCGGCCATTTTTGCCCAAGTATAGTAACACCTCTCTCCTGACATCTTCTGGCAGTGACGTCACGCTGTAGTGACATCACCCTGAGCACTGCGCATGTGTTAACAAGGAAGTTCTCCTTCTTCTTCTAGATTGAAGAGTGGGAGCAGCGCCATCTCTCGACACTGAGTCTGATGGTTTGTGGATGTGCAGTGTGAGCAGGTAGATTGCATCACAGCGTTGGGCCGCACAGTGTGAGAACATGCATCGGAGCTGTGAACATCTAAACCCTGCGGATTAAAAATATCGCACAGTGTACGCCCGGCCTAAAAGGCGCTGGTGCGAAGCTAGCTGATCTGACAGGAAGAAAAATCTTCTGTAGAAGAACCAGAACAGACAGGGGATCCGTTCAAACAAGCAATAAATAAAATGCAGATTTGATTTCAGACCCCTTCGTCCCACAGGGCTTTAGACGGTTTGCTACCTTCTGGAGCTGTTTGATGATCTCTTCATCCTTGTTGAGATATGGCTTGTATGCAGTGTACACACCTGTGAGGAAATCACATGCAGAGCAGCTTAGAGGCAGAGAAGGAGCTACAAGCTCCGAACATAAGCGAGTACGGGATGTTTACCTGGTTTGGAGTCCAGAGTTTTGAGGTTTTTTAGTTTCTTGACTTTCATGTGCTTGGCCAGCTCTCCTGGGAGGGAACAGAGGGGAGGACGGATGGATGAGCAACACAACCATAACACCAAAGAAAGGAAACACGACCCAAACATCTTTCTAGTGTCACACCTTGATGATTTAGCCACCGTGTGCCTAAAACGCTGGCATATGCTAACTTTTAGGGACGCACGATATAATCTGCCCCCTATCGGTATCAGCCGGTATCGGCCTTAAAACTGAATATCGGACATCGGCCACCCCACCGATATTTAACCCGATATTTGATCAGCTTCTGAGTTTTTCTAAAGTCTAAAAAAATACTACTTCTTCCTCAAAAACGTCTTTTTTACAGACTTAAAAACTTCTAAAGACGAGGGAAAAAATATTGATACATTAAAATATCCCAATATCTTCATATGCTGATATATTGCCATTTAAAAACACCATATCAATCTCTTTTACTAATGAAATATTGCTATATGTCATCGTTATGCTACGAAATCCCCCGAAAATTCACCAAATGTTGCCATATTTTTATATGTTGATATATTGACGCGGTATCGATCTATTTTACTAACAAAATCTCACAAGAATTTGCAAAATATCACGAGAGTTTGTAACAGAACGATGAAATTTCACCAGATTTTGAAAGTAAAATAGATCGATACCGCGTTTTTAAAAATCTATTTGATATCAGCATATGAAAATATATTTGAGTTTATTATTTTTCAAAGTGTCAGAAATGGATAACAAAACTGCTATTTTCAATGACTACTTATTTTTGTCCAGCTTTAACATCGGTATCGATATCGGTTATCGGCTACATGAGTTTAAAAATATCGGCATATCGGATATCGGCCAAAATCCCAATATCGTGCATCCCTACTAACTTTCTATGTATTTTTTCAACGTTGGGCGAATACATAGCGTATTCCTAACGAGTCCAGAACTTATGTCCAACGACAGCCTAACTTATGCATAACGCACGGCGGCATAATGCTGAGGGGGGGAGCAATGTGCCCCGAGGCGCCTGGTCTGCATAAAAAGATGTCTTTGATCGCGGTATTAACCTAGCTGCTGTTTACCGCCAGCACCCAAAAAAAAAAAAACATTTTATAAAAAGAAAAACGAAAAAGAAGAGAAAGGTTTGCAGTCGCAGCAGATTAAGCTTCATGTCTGCTAGGAAGTACCCATAACTTATCCAACGGATGGCAGCTTTTCCGCCAGATTTTCCGTACGTCAGGCATACGCAGGTCTAAATCATCTCGGTGTGACAGAGGCTGGAGATCAGATCAGCGCCACAGATGCTTACCCGCTTGCTTCATGTCTCCGATGCGGATGATGTGCGGCCAGTGTTGCAGAGTCTTTGCAAAGAAGGGATTGGTCACTCCCAGAATCACTGACGGCCTTCAGGTTCATTCATTCATGACGACAAAACAGGATAATTTAATTCAAACATTTCTACTTCTTATTGGAGGTTTAGTAATGAGATTACATGGCCTCAGTGTTGTGTTACTGAATCATCTGATATATTATCTAACGCAGACGGACCTTTCTTTCAATGCAGCAATACGTCAATAAATTCAAATATTCTGGGCACCTTTTTGTTTAAGGGAAGTAAAGGCGATGAAAGACACTATGCATGTCCTTTTTTTAAATGGCACTGTGATGAAGGGTTGAAAACCAAAACCAAAGAGGTCGGCCACGTATTTCTCCATTGCTAAAAACAAGCTGTGTGCTGCAGAATGCGCTGCAATGCTGGTCCTACAGCTGTGATGTTAATCGCACGTTTGATACCATTCACCTATTCACTCACACTCACACAGTGATGGTGGCAAGCTACATTGTAGCCACAGCTGCCCTGGAACTAACTGACAGAAGCGAGGCTGCTGTACACTGGCGCCCTCTAACCACCATCAGTAGACAATGCAGGTTAAGTGTCTTGCTACCAATTAAAGCTACCAACAAGCAAGTCCAAACTTTGTAGTAGTATTAATCAGCAGGAAGGGGGGAGATCAGCTGGTTTTTCTCTGCCAATAGCAACACAAGGAGCATGATGGCTGCCAATGCATTTACAGGAGATTTAAACGTATTACGTCGTACTCAACCCTGGTGCAAGTCAGGGAGGAAGAGGGTTTCTGACGCAGGGAAAAAAATGTTGGGGGCGGGGCTTAAAATCTGTCCTTGTAGGATCAGGGATGGTTCCTTCGACACAGATGAACTGCAGCACATTTTGAGTTTATTTACTGCTTTTAGTAATGGAGGCTTCAGCTGCAACACTGAGCTGTATGGCTTTTGATTCCAGCTTCTTCAAATAAACCAATTAGCTGCATATTGATTCGTCTTTTGCTCATTAATTGTTTGTTGGCCCAAAGTAGATTGTTTTTCTTTCTATGAATAAAGACGGATTGATTTCATTTTTGACCTTCATGCCCTTGGGGATGCCCTGGTTTTCTCATTAGGCAGCAGCACATTAGTTCTGCGCCCCCCATCATGATGCGGCAGTACTGCGATGGCTTTGGTCAGAGCAGAAGGCAGTGCGGCTGTACTCACGGAGCCTGCGTCCTGGTGGTGTACTCCTTGAACTCGCTGTCATGGATGGTGAAGTACGGCCTGAAGTCGCTGCAGTAGCGCAGAGGAGAGATGCAGCTGCAGAGAGAAGGAGCACAGGTTCTTCTGTTAGTTCACCTCCAAATCAAAGACCTGCTGGAAAATCTGGCTTTACTAAAGCGACTGGAGGTGAATGTGGAACCGCCTCTGGATATGGTTCTGTCTAGTTCTAAGGAGAACTTTGAATATGCTGAAAAAAAATGGATGGGAAGATGTTTCCATCCATGAACTATCCATTTAGCAGCTAGCTAGCGCACGCAGATCAGTAATAAGCTTTAACACTAGAACTCCCAAGGCCGTCATTTGGACGGTTCTGAGATTTTAAAGGGAAAGAACTTTATTTAAATTAATCGCATTTTGTTCATGTTAACCAACTTCTCCTGGTTCTATATTTGCTTCATTTTCATGTGATTTTTTGTAACCATATGTATTTAAAAATACATATGGTTAATTTTACCTCAACCTCCCACAGCCATCATTTTGATGGCTCTATTAGGCCCCGTCCACACGAAGTCAAAACGAACACGAAACGCTGATATTTTCCAGAACGTTTGTCGTAAAGACGGGGACGTAAAATAAATGTGATCGTCCACAGGAATGCATGAAAACGCTGCAAAATGTATGCCAGGCCTGTAAGTGGCGCTGTGGTGCCAAAGCAAAAATAAGCGACGAAATGTTGGGCATGCGCACTAATATTTATACATGGTTGCCCTGCGGGTCCATTTTCGTGGTTCAGTCAAATTCAGGTGCTGAACTATGTGGTCGATATTGCTCTGTTCTTCCTGGAGATATTCCAGAAGAAGAAGATTCTGTTGTAAGCCCGACAGCAGGGTGAGTAGCATGAGCAGCAACCATTCAACACAGTACGGCCCCATTGTTGTTGTGATACTGTGTCGCGCATGCGTGTTTAGAGGCGACGCTATGACGCATGCGTGTAAAAAAAAAAAAATGCGGTTAGAGCTTAAAGATGGAAACGCGAAAACGGCGTTTCAAAATCTTCCCACTCTGAAGGCTGAATAAAAAAAAAGATCGTTTACAGACCCCCGAAACGCCGGCTTCGTATGGATGAGAGGCTGGTTTGGTGAAAAATTTGTGCGTTTAGGCCAGGGTTTGGCTTCGTGTGGACGGGGCCTTAGTTGCTTTGTAAATTCTTCCTGCAGTTGATTAACGTTGGTACCGTTGCCTTGCAAACAACATTCTCCCTAGTACTCTTTGACCAACACAGAAAAATGACTTGCAGAAGAAATGTAACCGCAAAACAGGCTTTAGAAATGCCCCAAAATATTGATGATAGCAATTGGGGTGGAGATGCAGAGACTGATGAAGAGGACTGGATAGGAAGCTGCTCAGATTCTGACAATGAATCCGAGGATGATCACCCACCCACGGGAAACATCAGTGACCCATCAGATAGTAGTAAAACCTTTGTTCAAGGCTTGGATAGCACTGCCCATACCCAGGTTCACTCAGAGTCCAAAAAGCCAAACCAGAGCCGCTGGTCTACTACAATCACACACAGGTTGGCATGGATGTGTAGGATCAGATGATTAGAAAGTATTCTGTAAAAGCTCCAAGGTGTCCTGTGGCTGTATTCTACCATCTCCTGGACATAGCAGCTGTAAACGTGTTGGTTTTGTTCAGGAGCTGTTTGAACGTTACTGTTGGAAAAATTATGTATAAGATACTTAATGTTTGTTCTTATGATGTATAATTAGTGACATATTACTGTTCCAGAGAGGTGATGCACAAGCACTATAGGTCAACTATCAGGAAGTATTGCTCAAGGTTAACGAAACCAGACGGTTCTTGGACCATTTCACCGCAAGACATTTAAATGCAAATTGACCTGTTCACTGAGGCTGCAAATTGAATTGTATTTCTTGTTTCCTATTTCTTTAGCGCAACCTTAGCTTGTGTAACTAGGGATCCCCCCTCTGACTTTAATAAATAGCGAGGAGTAAGGTGAAGACTGTGAATTGTCACTGTGCCTTCTTTCTTTCCCTGTATGTATGTATGATGTTTTAGGTGCTTAGACCTGACAGTTACCGTCTCAAGCAGAGATTTTATCCTTGAACTGATCAAACAGTTGCGTGCAAACCGCAGGTTACGGCCCCTCCCATGCAGTGGAGCCAGCTTTGGCGAGGAGAAGAAGACAGCGCCAGGTGCTTCAGTGCTGCACAAGAAAACGCTAATATGATGTTTGTCATAAATGTGAAAAGGTGATGTGGGGGAAATGTTCGGGGGGGATCGATCAATTTCTGTAAATAAAATTGAAAATTTGAACCTGTGTGGTAAAACAGTGTATACTGATTTATTTTTAATACAAATTTAGACCACAAATAAAAATAGCGTACAATACAGCCTTTAAAAGATATATATTAGACCTGTTTTAAAGGTTTACATTTCCACAATGGGTTTAAATCGCACACTAGGAGCATTTCAGTTGATGACATCATCACTAGTCATGCGTTCCATTGCGTCAAATTGACGGCCAGTGGGAGGTCTAGTAGGATCAGAGCTCTGGGAGTCCTAGTGTTAATGACTGTGACATCAGGCAGGGTGAACCCTTCATCACATCCGTGTCGCTGATCATTCATTTCATCCAGATGTGTGCTCAGATGTGTGCATCAAATGCTTCATAATGACCTCACCTGACCAACGCCAGCACGGTGTCCGCCGACTCAGCTGGCGACGGCGCCATGACAACAAGGGCCTCCCCTAACAACACCAACTCCCAAAGCATCTGGATGTGGAAGAAGACCGGGTGGAAGCACCTGGAAGAGGAAACCAGGATCAGACACCTAATACGGATCCTCCATCCAAACACAGATGCCCCGTTTGCTGCCGTAGGAGGAAACCGGAGGATTTCTCATTGACTTCCTTACTCCTTTAAGCAAGGCATAGAGTGTACGATTTTTTCAATTGTTGCACACAGCTACAGCTCGAACTGTATGATGAAACCCTGCGGTTTCGTTGGAAAGCGCAATCGAAAAATTCTCGCATGACTCGAAAATCAGCCCAAAATAACAACAAAATATACAGCATACGCCCCGCTTTAGCTGGCTGTAACAATCACCATGGGTACCATTCATCACAGCTTCCTCCTCTGCAGCTTTAGCACCATTTTCTGTTCATTTGATCAGATCAGCCATGTGATGCTAAATAATCTGGTTATCTGTACTTTTACTGAAGGATCCAACAGGTCAGCGACCTGGCTGAAGGACTTCCTTCCCTTCCACAGTCAGCTGCAGTACCCCCACTGGGCAGCAGATGGAGCCACAGACTCACCTGAACAGGTCCACTTCATGGATGGTTGGCAGCACGATGGAAACTAGACTGTCGCTCTGAAAGCATGAAATAGTTCAGCGTAATGTGTGAAACGACATGACTGAAAGGCTGAAACAGGACTGACCGGTGGGGCCGTTTACCTGGGTAGACTGGACCAACTGGGAGGTTCCTGGTTTATCGTAGCAGGTTGGGATACGAACCTGATAAGATAAAAATAAAAACTAAGATCCAATAAACAACGGTTAAAAAATGCAGCATCAGATGAAGAAACAGAAAACTGAAAGCAGATCCATGCTTGTTTTCTCTGCGGCCAAGTGGATAATTTGCCTTAAATTAAATGACAAACATGACTGAATAAATGATCAAAGGAAAATCAGCTACTCTCAGAGAGCCGTGAATAATAACAATGACAGCCTTTTTCCTCATCCCATCTCTACAACTACTCCTCATCATTCAAGTCTGGTCTGAATCGGTTTGCTGTCTCTGCTGAGGGACTACCTTAATGACGACGCCCATTATCGGCAGAGTCAGGACTCGTCCAGGATGAGGCGGCGGCCAGCGGTCCATGTCGTTACAAGCTGTCGAAAGAGAAGAGCAAAAAGAGATAAAACCAGGACCCTCCAACGGCTCCCGGTCAGTTCTGCTGACTTCCACTGGTTCCGTCCATGAAAACTCATTCAGATTAACAAACGATAACAGGCCATCAGGATGGGACGGTTATGGATAAAAACAGGAACATTTCAGAAACCAGCAGAGGAAGCTACCAGAAAACTGAGGTTTGGTTTCCTACACAACCCTGTTTGTTGGATTTTACTAGACAGACCAACAGGAAGTGGAAGATGACTGAAATGGAGGGAAAATTCTCTTTAAAGTGTTAGAGGTGTTTGTATTCCAGCCCTTTATGTGGAAGGAGGCGGTTTCCTCTGGTGGTGCAGGTTTCCTGGGTGGGTTAGGGTTGAAGGTCTGTTAGATAACATCCAGCATCATGGAGGCTCAGAGACACAGCAGAACATCTCCCTCAGATGGACCAGCTGCAGGCCCCCCCGAACCAGAAGGGATCCAAATAGAGCCACTCCCCTCAGGCGCATCACTGCAGCTGTTCGGCCAGAGACGTCATCAATGCCGGTGATTGAGACGCCCGGTCGTCATCAATCACTGCTAGGAAGTGTGTTGGTGGTGGGCGTGAACGCAGGGAGGATCCATCACTCACCTTCTGGCTCACCCTATGATGGGGATGAAGTCTGGAGGAGAACTGACGGTTTCCTCCTGTGAACCCCCTTTATACCAAAACGCTGCCAATACGCCATTATACAGTAGCTGGAAGGTAGAAACACGTTCAGCGCTCGTCTGGAACACGTCAGATACGATGATATGCGTTGGAGAGAAGTTCTGGATAAGTTATGCATCAGTTATGCACGACTTACTCATAGGTTTTGGATAAGCTGGAGGCCACGACTTATGAGTAACTAACACTTAATGTATGTCAACGTTTAAATAAGTTACCTGTAACTTATGGCCCATATATGGCATATGTCAGTAAATTTTAAATTTAGAGTTTCTCGATGTACTCGCCGTATGTCGACGTGTGTCAGCATGTTTCAGCATAACTTATACACAACGTACCCATAACTTATTCAATATGCCAGTGTTTTTTGCCAGATTTTTCAGAAGTCAGACATACGCTGGTCTAAATCGTCAAGGTGTAAAGGGGGCTTTAGGGCCAATGAAGATGTCTCTGGATGTTTTGATTCTCAGACCCTCAGCAGGAGGAGCTGTTGCTTGTCCTCCATGTTTTTCCCCACAGAAGAAATGTTTCCAAGTGATCCAGACTGATGTTTTGCAAACAGAGTAATTTGTCAATTGTTTCTTCGGTTAATAATTGGAGAGCCAATGGTTGCTTAAAGAAAACTTTTTCACAAAATCAAACCAGGTGAAACTAAAACGTTACCACTTGAGGACGCTGGATGGAGCACAATGACGGAAGAAAAATTGTTTTTTTCATCTTAAATGCAAAATGTTGGTACATATTTTTTTACAACTTGGTATAATAGTTACTACTCTAAGTGGGTCACTCTGTCAGCATGTTTTAGAGTCAGTATCCCCAATACTCGTATAACCTATTACTAAATTAGTTGAGGATTATTTCAATAATGAATTAATCCGATTGTTTTAACCCCAATTCAAATCTAGTTTTTCACTAAATGACATTTGTTGTTACTTAGAAGCAATTGTCCATTTTGTTAGGCTGCCACATATATATATATATATATATATATATATATATATACTCACCGGCCACTTTATTAGGTACCCCATGCTAGTAACGGGTTGGACCCCCTTTTTCCTTCAGAACTG
>NW_015151584.1:122586-124264 GCF_000732505.1 Cyprinodon variegatus
GCCGCCATGTGATTGGCTGCTTAGAAATTAAGTGTTAACGAGCAGTTGGACAGGTGTACCTAATAAAGTGGCCGGGGAGTGTGGATATATATATATATATATATATAAATATAAATAAAATGCAACTCTGCAATTATCCAGGGGACTCTGGTTTCATTTGTTGTCATTTCATCCAAAGAAAGAACAGTCAGAGACTCTATGTGAGATCAAGCTAAAAAGACTTGCAGCCTGAACTGAAGACAAAGGAAAGGTCATCATTTATCCCTAAAGGGATCAAACTGCTCTACTTAGTGCCGCTCTGTCACATAAAACCCACAATAAAAGGCTGAAAACAGATCATTATAAGGAAATATTCAGACTGACCGGCCTCCAAGCAGGGCTCCTGTTTCTCAAAGTATTCCGGAGCCATGATCTTCAGCAGCGAGTGGAAGAAGGTCACATACGGCAACTTACTGATTAGGACCAGAGACTGAAGAAATGCAAAAACAGAGAGAGAAAAAGCTGGTGTTAGGAATCCTCACATTCACCGAGAACAAAGGAACATCTAATTGGGAATCAATTGGATCTAAAAGGTGGCAGGAATTGTGGAATATCTGAAGCAACGATCTATAAAAGCAGAGCTATATAAACATTTTTAAAATGATTCCTATTCTAAGTCCCTGTGATGTTAGGAGATGACTGAGGGCTAATGCTATGTTCAGATCGCACGCTGCAGAAGCAGCAAGTTTACATGAAAAGTCAATGGTTGACACGCATCAAGGCGCAGCAGAAAGACCTGCAGCGTGTTGTGAGCAGCTGAAGCAGCGTCTCATGAGCTTCTGAGAATCTGACGCGCTTGAGAAGCAGCAGGTGCTGGAGTTGGAAAAAAATGAACTTTTGCTGCTGGATGCGTCACATCAACCAATCAGAGAAGCAGATCTGGGAGCTGACAGCATGGGGGTGAGTAGAAAATGAAGGCTAATCATGTTTTGGGTGTACTATTCCTTTAATGCTTCCAGGCTAACCTCAAAGCCAAGGCTAACAAAAAACAAAACTTCCTGCTCACCTGGAAATTATTCCAAGACTTTAAAGAGGGGGAGTTTTCCCGTTTTACACACTGTTCAATCTGCAAACCATCCAGCTTTAATTAAATGACCCTAACCCAGGAAGCCAAAGCCAGAGTAGCTAATGTTGTCTGAAAGTTATTTAAAACACTAGACTGCAGTGAATCGTCATCACAGACGGATGGAGTCGGACTGAAAACTGAACTCGGCTGCAGACCATAACCAACCTTCTGGAAGTATCCTCTCTTCAAGGATTTGTCTCGGACCTGACGAAAGTACACGTAACCGTAGTAGTGGCCTTGTTCCCGCTGAAACAGACAGCACAGCATAGAAAGAGGCGTTAGGAACAGGAGAGCGATGAGGCTGGTGGATGACTGAGAGCTGATCGCGCAGCCGGCACCTTCAGGCAGGGCGGCGCATCTCGGTCTGTGTTCTCCAGGAAACAGCCCAGTGACGACTTCCTGTTGGAGCCCTGGCGGAAGCGGAAGCAGAACTGTGTGTCGCCAAGGCAACCTGTAAAAACAACACAAAGGGGGGGATTTCACAGAGGCCGTTTCTCAATCTGTGTACGCCATCAGCCCTAGACCTGCTCCAATTCACAAGAAGACCAAGAACGGACAAACTCCTCCAATGTT
>NW_015151584.1:127150-128259 GCF_000732505.1 Cyprinodon variegatus
CAGAGCTGAGAAAAAAGGGGCAGATATAAGATTTTTTTCTTCCTTCTGCTGCCTTTCATTTCATTTTGTTTTTAAAATTTTGAAATACATATGTAGTATGTCTGTGTGTATATATGTATGTAATGTATACAGATGGATATGTAGGTATGTATGGATGGAGGTGTATTTTTTATTTTTTAGTATATCAAAAATTAGATAGGCTGTTTTTTTTGTATTCAATGAAATGAATGAATAAAAGAAAAAGAAAAAAAAAGAAAAAATGCTCACATTCAGCGACACACAGGAGCTCTTTAAAGCTGGGCACCATTTCATTCACAACACCTGTCCCATCAACCAGGAATCAGAATCAGAAAAACTTTAATAATCCCAGGGAGGAATTACTTTCCTTACATTACTCCATCTGTAATAGAGTGACTATAGGACCAGTTTGATAGAACACAATTTCATACAATATATATAATTAGGGGGTCCCCGCTCCATCTCGCAATCAGTTTGGGGGTCCTTGGCTTTGAAAACGTTGAAGACCCCTGATCTAACCTTTTCTCCGCTTCAAGCTTCTTTTCCGAAGCATTTTAATGCCACAATTATCAAATTTAATTAATTTTAATGCCAATTAAGGCCTTAATTAAAAAAAATATATAATTTAATGACTTTTACAAATTTTTAATGACCCGCAGAAACCCTGGACAACTACGACGAAATGTTAATGGAGGAGGTTCATTATTACGAAAGTCAAAGTTCTCACGAGTTCTCGAATAGGCTCCCCCTAGCTCTCTGCCGGGAAACTGCTGCCCTAGAAATTCCAGACCGATGGGTCAGAAGCAGACCAGCAAAACTGGTTCGAAACCAGACCCAAGCGACATTTGATGTGTGCGGTTGCAGAGGTCTAATCTGCTTTTAAAGCTCCTGTCACACCCTGACAATTTAGACCAACGGATGCCTGACGTAGGAAAAATCTGGCAAAAAAAAACAACAAAAAACGACGGAATACGTGGAATAAGTTATGGGTACGTTTTGTATAAGTTATGAGCACGCTGAACCCCAGCAGACGCTCATACGTGGGTCATAATTACAGATAAGTTATCTGATGGTTGACATACGTTAAGTGA
>NW_015151584.1:129895-131101 GCF_000732505.1 Cyprinodon variegatus
TCATGTTTTGGGTGTACTATTCCTTTAATCTAAAAAAAGTTCCAATGTTGTGAGGACCGCGGCAACGAGCGGACCTCCGAGGCTGAACGCATTTTATTTGTGTTTATCTGTGTTATTCATTATTAACCCACTAAATGAAAAAAGTAAGAATTTATTATTAGAGACTATTAATAACAGGAGGCGAAAAGCAGCTACAGACGAGCTGAGCATGCGGTGATGTCATCAGTGCGCTCCCGTTCTCCCCGAGTCCAGACTTTCCTGTGTTCTTCTGAAGAACATACTTGGGGACACGAGTCCGCACTCGCGTTCTTGTGCATTGAGAAACGACCGCAGCCTAATCAAGGACAGTTGGACATACAGCTAATTGGACACATAAAGCGGAGACACGTTACTCCCCTACTGTCCAAGATTAAACCGCCGTCACTACAGCTCTGACCACTGGAACCATAAAACCAATGAAACTGAACCGATGAAATTGAGACACTGAAACTTATGAAAATTAAATCTTTAGGAAAGTCTGGATTTTTTTCTTAAGCACTTCTCGGTAGGGCTGCATGATTTTAGCCCAAAATCTTTAAAAAAAGTGTCTTTTTCTTAAACATTTACTTGATCCGGTTCCGTCTGCTGCTTCGATATAATCTGACTCTGTTCGGATCTGATCCTTGGCTTCTCCTCCAGGTTCTTCCCAAAAACAGGAAGAGGAAATGGGGAAAACGGTCATCAAAGGCCTTTCAACCTCACAGTAACCCCCATGGGAGGATGGAGGAGAAGATAATTTGAAGCTCTGATAGTGGGAGTGAACACGAACTGGGCTGGAGCCCACAGCAGATATAAACAGGAGAAAAGCCGGGACACCATGACATCATTCTGCCAGGTTGCTTTCAAGAGCATCCATGGTGAGGAGCTGAATCACATTCATGAAGTGATTCAACAAGGTTTGAACCGCTGTGATCACAGTGGAAACAACCATCAATGAAGCGAAGGACTAAGAAGTTCCTTTGAGATGAATAAAGGCCAATTTATGCTTTTGACGCATAGCCTCTGCAACCGTCAAATCTGTCACTGTGCGCGGCCGCACAACAGTTGTTGCGCACCGCAAAAAATAACCAACTACGCGTCGAAAGTGTGCAGATAAAAAGCAGCTGTGATTGGTCCTTGTATTTCAGGCTGTCTGTGTGGCCGTCATTCTCAATAAGGTGCCAGGGC
>NW_015151584.1:137101-138991 GCF_000732505.1 Cyprinodon variegatus
CCCCTGACTGCCACTTGGTGTGCTGCTGTTCCCCATTTAGGTGACCTAAAGGCAGTTAGCTCTGTATCTCTGCTTCTGTCTCCTTGAACCCCAGTGGGCCTCAGCAGATGGCCGCTCACACTGAGCCTGGTTCTGCTGGAAGTTTCTTCCTGTTAAAAGGGAGTTTTTCCTCTCCACTGTCGCTACAAGCATGCTTAGTGTGAGGGATTGCTGAAGATTCCATTAGTCGATGCAATCAACAGGTTTCCCTTTGATAGGAAACAATCAATCTGACTGGATGATCTGGTGAACTGTAAAGAGCCTTGAGATGAAAGGTGTTGTATAGAAATAAACTGAACTGAATTCATCGTCTTTATTTTTCTCTCCACTTCAAACTAATCCACCCCCCATTAGGGCTTGGGATCCGCGTTGCATTGTGGGACGTGGCGGCCATGTTGAGGGCTACGCGAACTTAAACACAGCTCTGATACAGCGTTGTTGTTGAAAGAAGAGACGTAGAAGTAGAGAGAAACAGTCACCTGCTTATAAAACACAATAAGGTTAGACTGACCTCTTTCTCTGACAGTTTGGAATGATGAGGATAAATGACCTGGAAGAAAAACAAACAACATGAAACCAGCAGCTGATCACATTGTTATAAAAACAATCATGTAAACAGAAACTTTATTAACTAATGTCTGCGCTACAAACTGCTCTGAAAGCTCTGGAGATAAAGCCAGGAGGAGGAGAGCTTTCATCTAGTTTAATTCTGTGTTTATCAAACTGCAGTGAGTTTCAGAACTCAAAGCTTCTGTGTGGGCCGGACAGGCTGCTCTGGACCAGGCTAACTTTAGAGAAGTTAGCATTTCAACTCTGCTTAACATTAAAAACTTTTCACAAATTAAAAGCTGCCGTTTAGCTGGTTTAGCATTTTCGCACCATTTTGCTGATGTGAGGGCAACTTTTGAATTGTATTTTTCCTATCCTGCATACCAGGGCATAGCCAGAGCCTGCAGCAGCTGCTAACTCAGGTCTCCTACCTCCACCGCCTGGCCCAGCTCCAGGTCGAAGCCCACCACACAGATGCAGTGCAGCCAGGAGGAGAAGCGGTCCCAGGGCAGGAGGAAGGCCTCCTCCGCCTCCTCTTCGCCCCCGGGCCCGGGTGGAAGGGTTATCTCCTCTGCTGGCGAGATGCTGCTGGCGTCCTGGTCATCCAGGTCCTCCGGTTCTTCAACCTGTTCGCCTACCTCCTCCGGGCCCTGCAGCGCCATGGCGGCGACCCGACGCGGACAGTCAGGAAGTCTGGAGGCTGGAAACGGACCGAGGAGTTAGATTTTATCTGCCCGGGAACCAAAAAGCCGCTAAGCACCAACCATTAGCGTTAGCATTAGCACTAGAAGCTGGGTAGAGGCGTAACTACGTCATTGTCCATTTTTGCGTCATTACGCAAAATTTCTATTTTGTCTGTCTTTTTTTTTTTCTTCCTTGTTCTAGCCTGTAATATTTTATTTGAGTTAATAGGAGTTGTGATCTTATTTGTTTCTTGTAATGTTCAATATTGACGTATTGTTGAATTTGTTTATTTTGTTTTTTTCAATAAAAAAAATAAATAAAAAAATTAAAAAAAAGGCTTTCACCCTTTATAGGGCACTCAGTGTTCCTTTGGAACATTTGAAAAATATGGAATATTTTGATGGCAAAAATTTGTGTCAATGTAATAACAAGAAAGGTTAACTTGCACGAATATATTAAGAAAAATAACAAAAGTGCTTCTATTAGAAATTAATGCAAAACACTCTGAGAGTGAAAGAAACACATTTTCTGATACAACATAACCTTAGAGGCTTTAATGCTGATACTGACACTTACATTTGTTAGTTTCAGACTTATTTCCATGACTTAATTTAATTC
>NW_015151584.1:140171-141146 GCF_000732505.1 Cyprinodon variegatus
TTCTGCTTCATTCTATCTCTATTCTCATATGATCTGTATTTCTGAGATCACACAGGAGTACATTAGACCAGACAATAATGGTGATTTTATTAAATGACTCCACATTTTAGCACACAGAAACACTCATATGTTGTGCCGTCCAGCCAAAATGTAAGAATTCCCAAACCAGGAAGAGGTCTTTTTGAACACTTCATTCAGTCAGTATAGTCATTTATTTAAATTAGTTATCATAGTTTATTTAAGTTATTTTCATTAAGGAATTAGCCCTTTATAGGGAACTCAGTGACATACTTTGAAAATCAAAATTTCCATGACAAGAATTTATTACCTTTGTAACATAAAAAAATATGGAGTATTTTGAAGGCAAAAATTTATGTCAATGTAATAACAAGAAACGACAAACTTCCCCAAACATATTAAGAAAAAATAACAAAAGTGCTTCTATTAGAAATACATAAAAAACACTCAGAGAGTGTTTTTAGTTCATAGGCCTAAATATATTTGTTAACTAGGCTTATTAACTTTTTAACTTCAGTTTTTAGCTTTTCAAATTTCTTTTCTTTTTACCTCTTTTCCTTGACTTGTGAACTTTTTTTTCCCAACTTAATTTACAGTAGATAATATATCATTCAAGGGCTCATCTAATTCGTAAAATGCCAAAATTAGATGTAGAGCCATGTCAATCAGTCAGTCAGTCAGATTACCTTAAAAATACTTTATTAATCCCAAATGGAAAGTATATGTTGCAGTAACTCATGCAATATATTTTTAAACAGGTGTTGTAGGTGTTTATAGCGGTTGGCAGAAAGGATCTGCTGTAGAGGTCTGTTTTACAGCGGATCTTGAGAAGCCTCTTACTGAAGACACTTTGTTTGTCTTACTTACACTTAATTTTTATCTGGCAAAAATTCAACTGCAAAAAAATTAGGCTGCAAAAAGTTTGACTGCAAAAAATTTGCCTGCAAAAAATGCGGC
>NW_015151584.1:144043-148068 GCF_000732505.1 Cyprinodon variegatus
AATTAGCTAATTTCATTGGCTACAAGCTTTTTGAACGTGTTGAGTTCAACAGGTCCACACATTTGCAGTCGAATTTTGTGTAGCTCAATTTTTTTAGCAGCTGATTTTTTTTACCAGATATAAATTCAGAGTAAGGAATTCAATGCGTATAAAAAAAAATCAGTGTTTAAAATACATTGTTAAAGAATTCAGTGTTTAAAATTCGGTGTACGAATAAAGGCAGATTCCAATGAGACTGTTTTTCTTCCATAGATGCTTACAGTTGTCCCTAATTTCTTCATTTTATGTAGAATTCTTCTTTGTGAAATCATCTCCAGAGGTCCTAGAACAGAGCTGGCCTTCTTAATTAGCTTGTTGGGCTATTTTAAGTCATTTTCTCTATTACTGTTACAGCAGCAGATGATGGCAGTGTCATGTTTGTCTTCAGGGTGAATGAGCAGAGCGGTAGAAGGGGGGAACCGGGAGGGTCCAGAGGCTGAAGGCAGGCAGAGGGCTAGGCAGAGGCAGGGCGGAGTTGTTAATCTTACAGAGCAGGTTCAGAGCTTCTCTCTCAGCTCTTTCTGAGAGCGGGCAGGCAGGTATCAGACTCATTCGAATTTCCAGGGTTCTTCTGAGAACAGACTGCTTGGTTTCACGCTTGAGAAACTCTTTCAGGTTTCCAGGCAGGATCTTCCTGAGAGGCAGAGAGGACAAAAACAGATTAGGTTCAGGTTCGGGTTATCAGGGAGTCAGAGATTCAGACAGGCAGGTTGGCTCAGGCTTGCTAACCATAACTGGCATAACACTCTGGCCTCGGAGTGTAGCTCTGCCTCTCCTTAAATGCCGGTCTCCTGATGAGCTCATGAGCCACAGGTGTGGTGGTCAGCTTCAGCTCCAGGAGACCTAGAACGCCCTCTGCTGGAGAAAGGTGGACAGACCTCCAGATCCCAACAGGCAGAAGAGATCAGGCTCTCCACAACAAACTTATAGAAGATATGTAGCATCTTGCTGCAAACCCTGAAGGACCTAAGCCTCCTTAGGAAGTACGATCTGCTCTGTCTCTTCTTGTAGACGGCTTCACAGTTGTCTTCAGTCTAGTTTGATGTCCAACTGAACACCAAGGAATTTGTACTCCTCAACCACCTCCACTTCTTCTCCCATGGTGTAAAAAGGATTCAACTGTTTCTTCTGAAATCTACAATTATTTCCCCTGATTTGTTAAGATTTAGGATCAGATGATTCAGATCCTGGATTCTCCCTTGAACCTCACTGGATCTCTGACCTCATGCCACTGACAACAGCTTTTTCTTCAACCTCTGGATTATCCTGCTGTAATGATCTCAGAATGTTGAACCCAGGCGAGACAGACATTGGGAAAGTTCAAAGCATTTATTTTAACTAACAGGAGCGCGGGGCTGCTCGTCTGTTGCGGGGCGGGTCTCTGCAGAGATGGGAGAATAAAGGTCAGTGACTGGATGTGGAGCTGAACACAACTTGAAGCAAAGTCACTGACCTGATTCAAAGTTCAGTCCGTTCGCGGAGAACACAGCTGAATCCAGACGGAAGGTTTGACCGCAGTTGTGGCGGGCGCCACCTCCAGAGTTCCTAGAGAGCGTGCAGACCAGGCGCCAGCCGACGCAGAGCAGCAACCGAGTCCAGAAGGGGAATGTTTTTTCTCTGCAGGGCTTCTTCAGCTTCCTTTGACCATCCTCTTACAGTTCTATTTAATGTAGGTCGTCTCATATAAAGTGGCTTATAATCTGANTCGGAGTGTAGCTCTGCCTCTCCTTAAATGCCGGTCTCCTGATGAGCTCATGAGCCACAGGTGTGGTGGTCAGCTTCAGCTCCAGGAGACCTAGAACGCCCTCTGCTGGAGAAAGGTGGACAGACCTCCAGATCCCAACAGGCAGAAGAGATCACGCTCTCCACAACAAACTTATAGAAGATACGTAGCATCTTGCTGCAAACCCTGAAGGACCTAAGCCTCCTTAGGAAGTACGATCTGCTCTGTCTCTTCTTGTAGACGGCTCCACAGTTGTCTTCAGTCTAGTTTGATGTCCAACTGAACACCAAGGAATTTGTACTCCTCAACCACCTCCACTTCTTCTCCCATGGTGTAAACAGGATTCAACTGTTTCTTCTGAAATCTAAAATTATTTCCCCTGATTTGTTTAGATTTAGGATCAGATGATTCAGATCCTGGATTCTCCCTTGAACCTCACCGGATCTCTGACCTCATGCCACTGACAACAGCTTTTTCTTCAACCTCTGGATTATCCTGCTGTAATGATCTCAGAATGTTGAACCCAGGCGAGACAGACATTGGGAAAGTTCAAAGCATTTATTTTAACTAACAGGAGCGCGGGGCTGCTCGTCTGTTGCGGGGCGGGTCTCTGCAGAGATGGGAGAATAAAGGTCAGTGACTGGATGTGGAGCTGAACACAACTTGAAGCAAAGTCACTGACCTGATTCAAAGTTCAGTCCGTTCGCGGAGAACACAGCTGAATCCAGACGGAAGGTTTGACCGCAGTTGTGGCGGGCGCCACCTCCAGAGTTCCTAGAGAGCGTGCAGACCAGGCGCCAGCCGACGCAGAGCAGCAACCGAGTCCAGAAGGGGAATGTTTTTTCTCTGCAGGGCTTCTTCAGCTTCCTTTGACCATCCTCTTACAGTTCTATTTAATGTAGGTCGTCTCATATAAAGTGGCTTATAATCTGATAAAAAAAAAACAAGATTGTGATCTGATTTCCCAAGTGGAGGTCTTTCTTCAGAAATGTACGACTTCTTGACTTTTTATTTTTGTATTAAACGAGTCAAGGAGTTATGTTTTTTCTGGTGTTTTCTCTGGTTTCCTCTGGTATTGTGGAGGATGAGGTGAGGAGTGATTAAAATCAGCACTTATTGCCACAAATGCATTTGGCTGTTGTGTTTGTAGCTTAGCAACAAGGGAACTGATTGCGTCACATGCAGTGTCTAACACTAACAGAACACTGCTGAACTCTGGGCAAATAATACGGCTGAAAATCTACCGCCAAAAGTGCAACATCTGGGCTGCGGTGACAAATCTTCACAGCAACATGTCCTGGATGACACCATATGTTATTCTTATACACTGCCAACCCTCCTCCTTTGAATTTCCCAGTCCTCTTTAAATCTCTGTCCGCTTGAGTCCGGGATGTGATGCTGCAGCCATGTTTCAGTAAAACACACAAATGCTGCATTGTCGATATTCAGGCTGTGTCCTTGCTAGGGCTTGGGATTCTTCAAACTTGTTCCTAAGGATCTCACATTGCCCACGATGATTGATGGAAGAGACGGTTTAAATTTCTCCTCCTTGCTGCTGCTCGGTATCCTTGGCGACTCCTTTACAACTCAGCTGGTACTTGCAGATGTAATTGAAGTATTATTTTAGTTTTCAAGATATTAAAGAGCTGCTATGGTTGCTGTGGTTACACATCATCACAACAAGTATCCAAAAGGGAAAAAAATATCACTGAAAACCTATCCAGTTTAACAGCGTTCATCAACAGAGATGAAAAACATCAGAAAAAGAAACTCTGATCCAAAAATGGAAGGATTCAAGCTCTCATAAAAAGATGATCAGAGTCAAGCTAGTAGAGCTACTCCAACGTGGAGCTATCTTAATTAAGCAGCTCAGTGGTCGAATCACAGTCATTGACTGACTTTTGATTAATTGTCTTTGTTTTAATGTCTGATTGACTGTTTGAATGACTGAATTTTTGACTAACTGTTTGAGTAACTGATTGGCTGAGTGACTGGCCGAATGGCTGACGGACTTATTTAAATAATTTACAATTTTGAAGTGGAAGGAAACCTGAGATAGACTGGCCACCTGTCCAGGGTGAACCCCGCCTCTCGCCCGTAGACAGCTGGAGATAAGCACCAGCTCCCCTCGTGACCCCAGCAGGGATAAAGCGTGACAGAAATGGAGGGAAGTGGGAGGAAACTAACTAGCAAAAAGATTATCACTGTCTTTGATTTCTGTCTATCGCTTTGATCGAGGAGAAAATGAGGTAAAAAAGGGAAA
>NW_015151584.1:148864-149944 GCF_000732505.1 Cyprinodon variegatus
GGTTCTGCTAACCATAACTTGGCAACACTCTGGCACTGAAGACAGGTCTGGCTGCTGCTTATGTAGCTGGTCTCCTGATCAGCTGATGATCCTCAGGTGTGCCTGAAGCTCCTGCTCAGGAGACCCAGGGCGCTCTCTGCTGGAGACAGGTGGCAGAAACTCCAGATCCCAACAGTTAGAGAAAGTTAGAATAAATGTGGAAGGTGTACCTTCTCTGCAGGAAGATCCGGAATATGGATGCAAAACATTGGGGAAAATAAGGGCGAATTATACAGTCAGAACCCCATGAGGCGTAACATATAAACATCAAGTGCAAATGGGTGAAGAACAGAGACAGCAGTGGACCGCTGTGGCAGACGCAGCACGCACTGCAGTTTTCCACAGCAGAGCGGATTATGGACATTCATAAAGCAAATAATATTCAAATATTCTTGGCCGATTCTATATGTGAGCCAGAAGAAACATTTCTTTCCAAGCCACCGGACCCCATCGAAGGCATCAAGGAGGTTTCCGAGGAGGCCAGGGCGGGTTAGGGGTCGCGGGTTAGGGGTCGAGGGGACTTTCAGCCCAGACCAGTAAAAGCAGACCAGGAATGCTGGAATTTTGGGTCATCCGACCATTGGTTTAGGGAGTGTCCCAAACAGATACAATCAGCTGATCTGCAGGGCAGGGGAAGAGTCCACAGGGCAGTCCTTCATCTGAGGTGTGATTAGCTGCTAGAGCAAATGGGAATCAGCGGGCATTAAAAACAGTGGATATGTATGGAGCATGAGAGCTATTAAATGCATTAAAAGAAAAAACATACATAGAACTTACAATTAATGGACAGCCAGCTACTTTTTTATGTGATTCAGGAGCCTGTAAAACTTGTATTAAAGATAACGTAGGACTAAAAGCATCTAAAATGTCCCTTTTTTGTAAAATCAGCGAAAGGTCAAACATCCCCAAAAAAAATGGGTGTTAAAGGAATAGTACACCCAAAACATGATTAGCCTTCATTTTCTACTCACCCCCATGCTGAACAACACTCTGGAGTACTTTTTTGATATCTCAAATGCATCTGGAGATCTGGGAGGCTTC
>NW_015151584.1:152330-154511 GCF_000732505.1 Cyprinodon variegatus
TTTTTTTTTCAGTGGCCCTAATCCTCTTCCGTAACTAAACATTTATTTATTTCTGTATTTATTTTTAAATATGGCAGAGTTGGTCCTCCATACTGGAGCACAATCAGAGTGGCATCACAAGAAACATCAGCTGGACTGCTGAAAAGAGCAAAAACTGAACATGTCCAAAAAATAAAAATCAATCAATCAGTCTGTCTTTCAGATGGATGTCCTAACCAGAGTTGGGTTAATCCTACGGGGCCGTGAACGCACCACGCCTGTACTTCCAGTATGGCGGCGGCTCGGACTTGCGGAGGAAGACAACTTCTTCTAGATATTTTCCAGAGAACCGCTGGAGACCAGCAGCTTTAACCCTGACCCATCCCGGAAGACTCGGCTGGGACCTGTTCAGTCAACAACAGCCCGCTGGTTTCCCTGAAACCCAACCCCAGTGTGATGCATGAGGAGCCGCATTGAAGAAGAAACTCCCCAGATTTTTCCGCTCTCGCTGTCAGGTAGCAGCGACTAGAAGCTAGCTAGCTAGCTAACCGTGGTTCGGGGCTCGGTTTGTAGCCAATGACGCCTTGTCTCGTTGGCCTTCCTTGCTGCTGCAAACAGGTATGGCACATCGCCTCCACGCGGTAAGACAACTTGCTGAGAAGGGCCGGGAGAAAACATCGGAGGAGCTGAAGGATAACTTTGTTAGTTCTCATTAGCCTAGCCTAGCGTAGCCTAGCCGGTTGGCCGATAGTTTGGAGATTGACATTCCAGTTGAACAGGCCGACCTGCTGCCCCTGTCTGCGGAGAGTTTCAAGTGGCCGATATCCTGCGAATGGACACCGAGCTGCTTTAATTGACCCACGGGGGGTCCTGGCTGTCTGGCTTTACTGGGTGTCTTTAGCGCTTTCTGGAGGGAGTGGAGAACCGACGTTAGGTGCTAATCTAAGGCTCCCTAAGTGAGGATAACAAGGTGACCCAGGTTCTGATGAGCCGCTCACACCGACAGGCTGCAGGTGAGACTTCAGGGTTATCCCTGGGGAGGGGGGGTTCCGTTGGCCTGCTCCAGGTGAGCTCATCACGGGTCAAAAAGGCGCAGTAGTCAATGACAGCAGGAAACAAGCGGGTTGGGTGATTTCTTTGGGCCGGTTCTGGCATCAGCCGGGTTCTAGCAGCCAACCCCGGAGCTTGAACAGTTTGATGGACGTGAGGGGCTGTTTGCCAGGTTGTCAACGCTGTAAGCGGTCAAGTTTGTCTTGACACATGGCCCCTTGGTCTGCTGTCAGCTTAAAGCGTCGCTATGTAGCTTTAGTGGGAGTCTTTAAAAGGAATGTCTTGTGTTTTTCTACCTGTTAACTTTGTTTTTTTATGCTTCTCCAACACATGACCGCATAGCTGAGTCAAAGTCTTCAGATCGGACAGTGGACAATGCTTATCAGTTAGTGCCTAAAAGATTAGAGAACTTGTTGATCTGCCCTGCATACAGGCTGCAGATATTTGAGATTTTTTATCTAGGGAATGCACCAGAACCCTGCCAATCTGGATCAAGACAACCTCTCCATTGTGTCCGGTTGGAGTAACACTCTCAAGCCAAAATCAATGCCGTCAGCACTGGCTGTGTTCACCTGCCGACCCAACTCGCACCCATTCCAGGAGCGCCATGTGTACCTGGAAGAGCCCGTCAAGATCGGGAGGTCTGTGGCTCGGTGCCGACCGGCACAGAACAATGCCACCTTTGACTGCAAGGTGCTGTCCAGGAACCATGCTCTGGTTTGGTTCGACCACAAGGCCGGGAAGGTAAGAGACGCACCATCCCAGCACAATACCCCCATGTCTAACAGATCTGATTGTTCAGTTCAAATGAAGTGATTGGGTGACACTTATGAGGAACCTCTTATTGTTTTTCTCCTTTTTGCTGCTTTGACATGTAAACTCAGGATCCCCACTGCTTCCCATGGTTAGCTGAACTCTCTAGAGCCAAAGTTTCCCATGATTTCTACAGTTTTCTGATCTGAGATGAGCTCCCATCGCTCCATAACCAGCTGTGCTTCAGTCGAACTGCAGCCATGTTTGAATTTAACAGGGGTCTGCAACCTGCCGCTTCAGATTCAGCTTCTTAAAGGAATAGTACACCCAAAACATGATTAGCCTTCATTTTCTACTCACCCCCATGCTGAACAACACTCTGGAGTACTTTTTTGATAT
>NW_015151584.1:156773-158491 GCF_000732505.1 Cyprinodon variegatus
TACTCCAGAGTGTTGTTCAGCATGGGGGTGAGTAGAAAATGAAGGCTAATCATGTTTTGGGTGTACTATTCCTTTAAGGGCAGATTAGACTTTTGCAACCGCACACATCAAATGTCGCTTGGGTCTTGTCCCCAACCAGTTTTGCTGTTATGCTTCTGCACTGTCGGTCTGGAATTTGTAGGGACGCACAGCAGTTTCCTGCCAAAGCGCAAGCAGAAGGCTATTCGAGAACTCGCGAAAACTTCGGCAGATGGTCACGAGAACTTTGGCAGTGCCGGCGGGAGTGTTTATCATCCAAAACAACAATGACACGTCTGGAAGATGTCATGGAGATGGATCTAGAGCTGCTAGACATCATACAGGTTCTGTTAATTGAGCGAACCTCCTCGATAAACTTTTCGTCGTAGTCGTCGTCCATTGTAGGTGTTCCTCAGTTTTTAAAAATGGCGCACCCCGGCACCGAATCGAGAGGGACGACCAAACAGACATCTGAACGATCACAGCTGTTTTTTGTCTGCATACTTCCGCTTAAGGTTTGCGACCGTCCATGCGCAGTCAGGATTTTTTTGAGGTGCGCGACGACGGTTGCAGAGGCTATGCGTCATAATAAACCTCTACAGCGGTTCTTAATAGTGGCTAAAATGTATATAAAGAGCAAAATAATGTACTATGAGTTTTAACTACCAGTTTTAATAGCTTTAGTGTTTTTTTATAAGATGGAAAGAATGAGATTAAAAGAACCAGAAATATGTTTTAAGAGACATTTTTCCTTGAATTAGCTTGGAAATTATGTTTTAATATATTAGAAGCTAAAAAAAAGAAAAACTGGATTTTGTTGATTGTTTAAGATGGCAACATATTTTCTATACAAGATAAAAAAAAAAAAAGGTTGTTATATTGAAAAAGTCAGGTTGTATTTTGCGGGGGGGGTGGGGGACGGCTCTTTGGATATGAAAGGTTGCAGACCCCTAATCTAAACGAACCAGGAAAGGTGTTTTATGAAGGATCCAATTGTTGTTCTGTTTTCTAATTACACTCCACTTTAACAATCCTGACACAGATGGGTTTAGATTAATCCCTGCAGACCAGAGCTGCCCTCTAAGCATAGAAACTGCAGCTTAAAACCTCATTACTTCCACCTGATCGCCGGCACTTTGTGTGTTTTTACATTAAACACAGCAGTACGCTTTAAAATAACAGCGCTTAAACTTTTACTAATATAGAAAGGTTAGACATCGTTTGAAGGCTCCACAACTCAGCCACCAACTTCATGTTATGGACACAATTAGCACAATTAACAGATATAGCAGCATGGGAAATCATAGGAGCTGGGACATCGTAGCTTTGAAGGCGTCCAGAAGCCGTATTATCAATCCAGTCTTCAATAGTTTATGCTCCATTTGTCTTTAAGGGTTCACAGATCAAAGCAATACAGCATATTCATAATATAAATGTTCCACGATGAGAAAATCGCCACAAAGTCACCAATGCTTACTAGGGATGCACGATATAATCGGCCCCCTATTGGTATCGGCCTTAAAGCAATATCGGACCACCAATATTTAACCCGATATTTGATCAGCTTCTGAGTTTCTAAAGTCTAAAAGAAAAAAGAAAATAAATACTACTTCTTCTTCCTCAAAAACTTCTTTTTTACAGACTTAAAAACTTCTAAAGACGAGGGAAAAAATATTGATCCATTAAAATATCCCAATATC
>NW_015151584.1:159352-162316 GCF_000732505.1 Cyprinodon variegatus
ATATCGGATATCGGCCAAAATCCCAATATCGTGCATCACTAATGCTTACTGTCTTGTTTAATTACTCTTATTTCCACAAACAAATCCACATAATGTTGGGAATGTTTGTTTTCACCTTCCAGCCTACAAAACAAAATTGTCCACTTGCCCCTTTTTGAGATTTGACGCCAGGACAGCCCGCGAAGCGTCCAATTGGACCAGTTAAAAAAAGAAAAAATATTTCCTTCAAAAATATCTTGTTGCCATCAAAATGCTTCAATGTGAGTTTTTTTTTTTCTGGGAGGGTAAAATTGTATTCTAAAGTAATAAGCACAATTTGGAGTAATTTAGCAGAGAGGTTTGGAGACGCTGATGACTCCAGAAGTGAAAACTCCCATATCTCTAGAACTGTTATACCTAGAAGTCTGAAAGTTTCTGCAGTTGTTGACATAATGCAGCATAAATGTAAAATACTAACACATGACTATTCCCTAGCATGTCTTTGTTACTGCTTTTCAAAAAAGACCTATCATTTTCCAGAAGAAAAAACCCAACTCTGCACCATGTTTGAACTGATGCAGTTTAGGCTGCTTTTTAGTCACACAGTTTTTATTTATATTTTCAGAGACTAGAAGGTGTTACCTTTCAAATGAGGTATCAAACATGTCATTTGGGCTTACAGTCCCTTAGTTATTTGCTTTTACATTTGGGTATAGAAAAAGGCGAGGATCGCTTAAAATTAGGTGGCTGTTAAGAGGTTTTAAGATCCTAATTGATTAAGGCTGGTATGAAGTTTTAAGTTGCTGATAACTTTAGTTACGGTAAAAAAACAAACAATTTAAGAAAATAAAAAGTAAAAATATGGAGGGAGGGCTTTAAAATAGTTTTCGAGTTGAAACATGGAAGTGTTTGGGGTCTAGAATCCTGCTGGTTTAACTGGTTTGATGAAACTGAGTAACTTGGAAGAAGTGTGACACTTTTAACCTTTAGTTTAGATTAAAATCTACATTTGTTGCTGTGCTGATCTGACTAATCTATTTAGTAGGGCTACAGCTTTGGTAAATTGTAGTCAAGCTGAACCTTATTCTATTTTCTCCTCAGCTTCATAAGAGTCTTAAAGTATTTTGGCTCCTGTAACAATCATTAGCCTAAGTCCCTGTTCAGTCCTGATCTGCGGAAGTGTGTTTGTTTCCTTGGATCTGTCTGACATTTCTGTGTTGTTCCTGTAAGAGAAAAAAAGCCACAGATTGAGAACTGAAATCTTTTGTGTAGAATCAGTAGTTTGTTTGATTTAAGGACTGGTTGAACAGGTAGAGATGGCGTCAGGATCACCCTGCTCTGCAGCATGTACGCTCTGACATAGCCACTGTGTCTTTGTGTGATAATCGGCTATTTATAACGATTGGGGGAGCGTCATCCCTTCCTCTCCTGGGATAAACACACAGCAGCACCCTGACTGCTTTAATTGGACCTGAGAAATATGTAGAGGTTTAGAGACGCCTCCTATCAGAATGGGAGTGGGTTCTGATGAGTTCCCACCTCCTGTAAGCAACTCCATCCTCTGTGTTAAATGGCTGCACTCTGGTTTTCTGTAGGTCAGGGGTGATCTAATCCAATCCTGAAAAGCCACCATCCTGTAACTATTAGATGCATCCTTGTCTCAGACGTCTGAATCTAAAGGCTCGTTCTGCTCATTTAGCTCAGCAGAGGCCAGCTAATGAGCCACTCATTTCATTCAGGTATGCTAAAAATGGGGTGCATCGAAAAGCTGCAGCTTCAGGTAATCCCAGGTCTTTGTTTTGGGTGACAATGAAGACATTTGATCCCAAAACCAGAGGTTGCACTCAGTTTCCTCTCTCCAGAGACTCTTTGATCAGATGTGACCCACCAATGGCAGCTCGTATGTGATGCAGCATTAGAGAGTAAACACTGAGGGCCTGACTATGATCTGCAGCATCCCTGCTTCATATTCAGCTGCTAAATCGGACCGCTGTCTCCCCTGGACGGATACATCCAATAAATGTCACACCTTATAAGGATTTAGAGCTAAATCCATCTTATTAGCCTGTATTTGTTGAAGTCATCTGCTGGAATGATTCTCTGCAAGATATGCAGACGGTTGGATTCTAACCCCCGGATTCCGCATCCTCCGTCAGCGCTCCGCCCTGCCCCGCTCACGTACGTCATGCGGAGTACCTGTCTGTCATTTTAATTATTGATAGCTGTTCCACATTCACCTTTACCCCTTTCGAACATCCCCGTCCACGTACGTCTTCTCTGTCCTTCACCATCAAGAAAAGGAGCCGAGGTATTTTATTTGGTCCGGTCACACCAGGTCGAGATCCGCAATCTAATCACATCAAACAGGAAAAGGAACGGCGAGAAGATCCGGTTTATCAAAATAAAATATTTTACCAATGGATCGGTAACTACAAATTACAGCATAATTCTTATTAATTCTCCCAAACCAAGAACATTTAATGAATAATTGGATGCAAACTATTGGTTCTTCAACAGACCAGGAAGCAGATTTCTCATCTCCGTCAAAATATTTAGTTTATTCTGAGAGCCTTAAAAGTTTAATTTAATCCAGCTATGGGAAAAGTGGCCGACAAGCTTCCTGCATGTTCCAATAGCCTTGTGCAGGGTTCCCACGGGTCCTTAAAAAGTCTTAAAAGGCATTGAACTCCTCAAAATAAAACTAAGGCCTTAATTGGTATTAAAATGTCTTAAATCAGTCTTTCGTAGGTCTTATTAAAAAAAAAAATCATAAATGGGATTATTTTTACTACGATTTATTTTTGTAATCTAAATAAAACATTAAAATTTACCTTTTTTTTAATTAAAAAATAACAGCTCTCCATTATTGGTTCCGTCCCGATAGCAGAACCAATAAAAGCGTTGTTGCGGCCGGGACATTTGGGAGATGCACCATTAACTTTTTGTCTGGAAAATATGAGCAAGTGTAAATGTAACCAAGAGTTT
>NW_015151584.1:164281-165499 GCF_000732505.1 Cyprinodon variegatus
ACAAGTTATCTCAGTTACTGAGCTCGGACCGGTCTCGGCTCAGTTTTTTAAGGGTAGTGTAAACGGGGTAATAGATAATTAAAATGAACAAATAAACAACAGAAGAGCAAACAGTACATAAGTAATGGAGTGTAGAAAATAATAATTAACTTAGAGTTAAAGTTTATGGCAAAAACTGGACTTTCTGCCACTCGTTAAAACTGATGATCTAAATGTTGCCCAATTGAGAAACTTAACTGGGCTTCTTGCTTAATTGAGCTCTATATTCAACCTCACACTAATCTTCCTCTCATCTTGTTACATTTCATATTTGAATACTATTGGTTCTGTTATTAAAATGCAAAAATGATATTAAACCCTTGACATCCATAGTTGCAAATTGTCATCCACATTGGGACGTCAAGACAAGAATTAGATTGAGTTGAAGGGTGCAACTGTGAATAATCGACCTTTAGAGGACAAAAGAGCAGTGGCAACATAAACATTCAGAGCCACATGGACGGATGTAGAGTCTGCTTGTGTAATCAGAGCCTCATCACCGCAGGTTCCTCTTGTGATGAGAAGGAATGAGTCTGCTCTTTCAGTAGAGCACCAGTCATCCATTTCGATTCAAGCTGGTTGCTTTACGTCCACCTTAGCGGTCCGGAAGCACTGGGATTGGATATGACCTGAAGGCAAACTGGTAACGTTTGAAGTGTTTCCCTTCCTGTTCTGCAGGTTCGGGTTTAGATGTGGTTTTCAGGGAGACTGTAAAATGTTGTTAACACGTCTGTTTTCTTCAGACTTGGACAAACTTTGTTGTACAAAACGAAATTTCGTGTTGTACACGCTCTTATGACATTTCCTTTTCTTAAAGTGCAGCAGTGATAAATGTAAACATTGCGAGAAAAAAACATGTTGCAAAAAAAGGCATTGATACGGTTGGTGTGATGCAGACTGACATGATTTAGATGTTTTTCAACATTCAGCTTTTTATTTTCCTGTTTTTTTTTGTCATCTCAAGGAACTTTCCAGTTCACCAGATCATCCAGTCAAATCGATTAAAAGTTTTCTATCTAAGGAAAACCAGTTGATTGCATCGACTCATTGACTCAAATACCCCGTTTACACTACCCTGGAAAAACCGATCCATGCCGAGACCGGTCCGAGCTCGGATCAGTTAACCAGGCCAAGCTCTGTTCTGACGACCGTTTACACGTCACAATATCTCAGTTCCTC
>NW_015151584.1:167759-169652 GCF_000732505.1 Cyprinodon variegatus
AAAATTATCTGCATCAAGCTCACTGCGACACACTGCTGCCGGATAACCAGCCCTTTAGTGTCTCCCTGTCCTTCAGTCAGGTTTGTTGCTGTGGGGAACAGCTGTTTTGATGAATGTTTCATCAGATAGAAGGATTAGCAGCTGGAGTCTGGGAATCAGAAGAGAGACTCTGCATCAGTGGATTCTAAACTGTAAAGTTTGTGGTTTCTTACTCCTACCACTAAAAATGAGCCTGTCCTACCAGGAATTAATGGTGAGCAGTTGAAATGAGGGTTTTCCATCTATAAAAGCTGTAAACATCAGGCCAGATCCTGCCGCTCCACCTGATCTGACTCTGAGGAAGGCTTACAGGGTTTGGGGAGAGTCGTAAAAGATGAGTCATTCAGAGTTTTTCTGAAGCTGCCAAAAACCCAACCTTTGTGTTAATAAGCTTCTCACAGCTTGTTGGAGCAAAGCCTGAAGATAAAGACAGGTAGTGGCTCGTACTGCCAGGATCTGTTTGCGGTCATCTATCCCACCATGAACAGATCAGGCCTGTTGGTTCTTCACCACAGGCTAGTTGGGTCACGTCGAGCCTGTATTTAGTGACAATCGGCCATTCCAGCTTCCTGTCAGGCGGTGGTTTTAGTTGCAGATCATTGGTGCCCGTCCATAATACATCAACAGACTATTGTATGTGAAAGTGATAGGTTTGATCATGCTGCTTTTTTCCCTTCAACTGTTCTCTCTCATCTTGTTCACCTTAGTGAGCCGTCTTAACGGTGTGGGGTTTACATCTTCACAGCGCATCCTTCATGTTTATGTGGCAATAAAGAGGTAAATGTGTTTAAAATAGGGGTGCACCGATTGCAGTTTTCCGGCCGATTTCCGATCACCGATCTTCAAAAAGTCTGACCTGCCGATTCCGATTTTTGGTTAATACCGATTTTATTATTTTTTTTGCTATAACCAACACTGTGTTACAAGATCGCAATTCACTGTCAATGTTACAATCTTTTCTTGAAAAGCATGCCCTTGAACCATTATAAACTTCTTTTAACTGCCCATGAGGTAGAGCCTTGACATAGAAATGAATTAAATAATAAATATTAAATAAAACAAACTTAAGACTACAACATTGGTCTTTTGATTTTTTTACATTTCAAAAAACAAAACTTCAACAAAAGATCAGAAAAAATAGGGAATAGCAACTGATTTTAAGACACTCGCGGAGGTAAATAGATCGGTTTCATATGTAAATATCGGCCGATCACCAATCACCCTAAATTAAGGAAATCGGGGCCGATAAATCAGCCGGCCGATTTATCGGTGAACCCCTAGTTTAAAACACAGTTTCTGTTCCGCTCAGTCAAAGTCAGGGAATCTCAGGTGTGGGTCAAAGGGCTGATACAGCCTGATTCTCATTGTTAAGCCAGGGTCACACTGCGTGTGTCTGAATTTTAAATCTCCAATCCAATTTTTATTTTTTTCCATGTCACACTGACTGCATATAGAGTGGCTCCTACTACCTGTGGAGCAGATCCTGATCTGTGCAGATCTTTTCTACGTCTCTCTGTCCCCCACAAATAAAAAACAGATCCTATATTTGACTTGGATAGATTAATAATAATAATATTTAAAAAGGTAAAACTAGCAAACAGAGTGTCACTTCATGATCAGCCTGCGCAACAGATTTAAAGGATTTAAATATGTACACAATTCATGGCCGTAACCACCATGGAGGACACTGTGTTTTTATTTATTTATTTTCTGCTTATAATTGGGATAAAAACTAAAAATAAATTCCGGATGAACTGTTGAAAGAACTCTAAATCATGCCACATACTCTGCATCACACTGACCAAACCAAACCAAAACATAATTGCACCGTATATATGTAATGCTCTGAACTTC
>NW_015151584.1:171753-172855 GCF_000732505.1 Cyprinodon variegatus
GGCAGTGATGACGGCGCGGCAGATGACGCAATAATCGCGCGACACAACTAATCGATGATGAAATTCGTTGCCAACGCTTTTAAAAGTCGATTTTATCGATGTTGTTGCAGCCCTACCTGAAATGTTTCATAGCTTTATTACACAGGAACGTGACTTAGACAACTTTTATTGTCATTTTATCTACACAGATGTATACAAAACTAAATGTTGTTTTTTACAGCTTTCAGACGGTGAATGAGCAGCAGCTTAGGAGCAAAATGAACATTTTCTTTTCAATTGTAATTATGTAGTGTTTTGTTTTGGTGCTATCAGTGTGATGCAGAGTCTGTGACATGGTTTAGAGTTGAGCTGAACTTTTCTATGTATGTTTTCAATTTTGGGCGTATTCATAGAAAATTCATAAAGAGTCCAGAACTTCCAACAACAGCCTATCTTATGCATAACGCACGGCAGCGTAATGCCCATGAAATGATGCTTGTGTATCAGTTAAAGCTGCTCCCCTCAGGCGCAGCAATGCATCCTCTTTAGGGTAGAACTCTCAGCTGCAGATATGGAGGAACCGTACCTGCTGCCTGAATCCAGCGGAGCCAGACCTTTAACTGAAGCAGTAGGTTGAACAGGAACTGTGCCGCTTTAGATGCATAAAATGTGATCAGCCGCCGCTCTGGACGCTGTGCGATTCTCCTTAATTAGAGTGATGAACGGATCTATCCCTGGTTGCCCGTCCTTTACTGTGACCAATCCTTAGCTGTGCTCCTTTTCATTCTGCCGTCAGTAGTTATTAGCAGAAAGTTTATGGCTCCTTTAGTTGTTCGACTTTCCACTTTATGGATTCCTGCTGGTTACTTTGATGACATAACATGTTGGAGGGTTTTAAATGAACATGACAGCCGTGAAAAGGAAAGTCTTATTGAGATGTTTGTCTTTAGATCAGGTCTGTCCAAAGTCGGCCCTCAGGGGCTGCACTTCTACAGGTTTTCAATGTTTCTGGGCTTCAGCTCAGCTGATTCTAAAGGTACATTCTGATCGCAAGCAGGAGGCAGCAGAAGCAGCTGGTTTCCATGCAAAGTCAACGGTTGAAGCGCATCAAGGCCGATAAAAG
>NW_015151584.1:175794-177244 GCF_000732505.1 Cyprinodon variegatus
CCTCCAGCTGTGGTCCTCCCTCCCTCCTCCTCCAGCTGTGGTCCTCCCTCCCTCCTCCTCCAGCTGTGGTCCTCCCTCCCTCCCTCTCCAGCTGTGGTCCTCCCTCCCTCCCTCTCCAGCTGTGGTCCTCCCTCCCTCTTCCAGCAGCATCTGCGTGTTTCTGTGCCGCTGCAGCTGATTGGTTTGAAGCGGCTAACATTTAAAGTCTCACATCAGACATGATGGATCCAGAATGAAAGGCACCAGCAGCTCTGAACTGGGACAGAACCAGTGCTGCTCTGAGCGTGTTGTTGCTCTGTGAATAGCTCTGTAGCCGGGCGCCTCCGTTTGTCCATGTCGCCACGGGGACAGCAGGTAGCCGTAAGGCTCCAGCAGGTTGCTCTCCGTCGCTGTCAGCAGCAGGATGAAGCAAACCGTCTCTGCATCGCTCCTTCCTCGGGTGTCTGTTGTGCGGTCGCTTCTGCTCCGTGCGTTTGTCGTCTGGTTTTCAGCTGAGATGAATGAACGCCAGCCTCAGGCGTCTACTCGCTGACTGGCTGTGTTTGTGCTAAAGCAGGTTTGAAATGTTGGCCGGTCTGAAGTGGTTTCCTGTTTCCTTTTCTCATGTTTTTACTTCATTCATTCTGCCGGTTTCCTCATTCATCTGGATGATGTCGGTCCTGCTCTTTTCCTCTCAGCAGGCTGCTTGTTGCCCTCATGGCTGTAGCTGCTCTCTGTCACTGTGCTCCACTCCACCACAGCTTCACCACTGAACAGTAACCTGTGATGGAAACCAAACCATTGAATAAAACAAACTAGAGAATCTAGATATGTACATGTGATAGTTTATACCTGAAAGCAGAATAATTAAAAGAATAAACAGAAAGTCTGCTTAAAGGGAATCTAGATCTAATATACAGTGTGTGAGGAAAGTATTCAGACCCCTTTAAATGTTTCACTCTGTTTCATTGCAGCTAAAACAAAAAAAGTTCTTTTCATTTCTCATTAATCTACAATCAGCATCTCAACAGGAAAAATCGTCTGCTGGATCGAAGCATCAATTCAAAACGATTATTATTTACACTCCTAGTTCAGGCCCTGTGCTTTCGCTCACTTCCAGTGCAATTCTAAAGGTTTGAGCCTAACAGGAAGGAAGCCCAGCTGTCACTCAAATGACTGATTTGATCCTAAAAATTAACACATTGAACTGATTTTCAGTTTTTTTAGCCTGAAACACGCTGCAGAAATGATGGATGTTTTATTATCCCTTCCCTTGATGCCGTTCCTGTTTCTCTTCCCTGAAGTTCTGGGAGGAATAATCAGAACTTAGAGCTGCTGTAGATTCATTTCTTCGATGAACATCTGTTAGTGTGATCATGCTGAGCTGTGGTTTTATCATTAAAGGAATAGTACACCCAAAACACGATTAGCCTTCATTTTCTACTCACCCCCATGCTGAACAACACTCTGG
>NW_015151584.1:178095-179044 GCF_000732505.1 Cyprinodon variegatus
AGGCTCCATTCAGTAGCTGCATATCGTTGGATTTATCTTTGCCAGACTTGAAGAAATCCAATCACTGCTTTTGACCTCATCTGTTCAGAAGCACTAAACAAAGATGTGATTTTTACTGCTCCTGTTAGGATTTTCCCTTTTTTTTTATGGTTTTAATTTTATTTTCTGCATTTCATTTTTTTTATTTTTTTTTTATTAGCTGTTATAGAAATGCTGCTTTCTTTTCCACCTAAACAAATACTCACTGAGGTGGCGTCTGTGTGTCTCAGTTCTACCTTCAGGACACTAAAAGCAGCAACGGGACGTTCATCAACAGCCAGAGGCTGAGCCGCGGCTCAGAAGAGAGTCCGCCCTGTGAGGTTCTGTCCGGCGACATCATTCAGTTCGGGGTGGATGTGACTGAGAACACACGGAAAGGTCTGTTACTGTCTTATTATGAGAATTGAAGTACTGAGACACACTGACAATGTCCAAGGATTCATCCTGGTATAGGATAGGCTGTCAGGGCTAGCTTTAAGCTAAGTTAGCCATAGAGCACCTAAATGTTCCCACATTAAGGTTAAATGTTCAGCTCCAGCCTCTGGACTTATTTACACTGGCTAATGTGGAATATATTTACTCTTTCTGTAAAAGCAGATAACAAATATGCTCCAGTAACAGTACATAATCCGTTTTACACAGGCAGAGGTTTTATTACAGACTTGTTACTTTGCAAAACTGCAAGTTCAAATCACAAGTTTACAAGCACAATAGCATAATGTTGGGTCCATGGACCTGAGTGTGTGGTAGCTTCATCCAGCCTTCTGTTAGAGGTCAGAGTGAACGACTGAATAGGGGGTTTTCAGTGACGTCACTGGCCAGCGTCCGGTCCGCCATCTTGGGTGGCATATTATCGTATATCAAATATATCATATCGCGAATGGATAAGTTCGCCAGCACGCTAGAGCCA
>NW_015151584.1:180566-181850 GCF_000732505.1 Cyprinodon variegatus
GATTACGGCTGGTATGCGATAGAAAGAGCGTTGACCTCCACGGGCCGTGCAACCAACAATTACACACGATTTCACCATTTTTCACTGTCAATACTGCCTAAGGCTGCCACCCAATATGGTGGACGCGCTGAGTAGTCACGTGAGCGTGACGTCACCTGAAAACCCCCTATGTAGTGTGAACCCTTGGTCAAGTCTGACAGGAAGAGCGCTGTCTTGTTCCAGGCCTTTTCTAAAGAGCTGGTTAGTTGTAGTGTTAGAGGTTCGACCAGACTCGCCGGCTAATGGTTTAGGCCCGCAGCGGAGTTTCAGTCCCAGGAAGTGCGCGCTGGTATTCTGAGGGTCATTCATTCAGCAGCCGTGGCTTTGGACCCCAGGAAGGGCCTGGATTGCTGCTGTGGGTGGATGTGTGGTGGTTTGGGGATGGACACCAATCACAGAGATCAAAGGTCTATTATTGATATAACAAAGTTTTCATCTTAGTCCCGTTTATTGATCTTTGATGTTTTTCAGCCTGACATCAATCAGAGACTAACTGTTGAAACACAAAATAAAACGTTTCTTTGTCATGTGAGCATGTTGCTTAGTAACACTTCTGTGTGTCTCCTCAGTCACCCATGGCTGCATCGTGTCAACAATCAAACTCTTTCTACCTGATGGGATGGAGGCCCGCAGACGAAGCGAGTAAGTCACAGTCGTACCCTAGTTATGTCCCCTATAAAAGGCCGTTGCGCCTCGGGGCTTCCACGCGGTTCTTTTCCTGGGAGCAAGTTATTTACTACTCTTAACTCAAACTGGGTAAAACCATGAAAAAAGGACTATAAAAACAGGAGTAAAAAATAACAGAGTTTATTCCAGATCAGGTCGTTACAGGACAGAGAAAAATGCTTGGAGCTAAAACAGCTGTGGGCTCAGAAATCACGTCCGGCAAAGATTGAGCCCCGAACAAGGTCATCTTCTCCTTCTTATACCTCATGAGTCCATGTGTTGGATCATGTAGATGTTTAGCTGTCCATATCAGAAACTGACACGCCATCCATGCCCTGACGTATATGCATCTTGCCTCTATGCCCAAGAATTACAGATAGCTCTCCTCTATCAGTCCGGCTCCAAAACGTACCCATATCCTGTGTATCTTTAAAAGACAAGAAGGCTGTCCTATTTAGATGACCTCCGTACACACAGTGACATCCACCATGTGAAGGAAGGCCTTCTACTCTGTCTAATCTGGCTAACAAAGTAACAGTGCAAATGATGTATAAAGAATTAACCTAGATTTGGGTGAAA
>NW_015151584.1:183263-184321 GCF_000732505.1 Cyprinodon variegatus
CTAGTTATCATTGGCCTCACCGGGTTCTTCTCAAAGGGCCGATTGTCCTGTCTTTATTCTATGAGTGTTTAAAAAGCAAGAAGCGCAGAGAGACGCCTCAGACCTGTTCTCTTCATGGCAGTCAATCCATGGAGCCTTTGCTAGTTTGTTTTCTTTGCAAATAATGACTCCTTTAATAATACAGAAAAACACAGAGCAGTTCATGTTTTAATTGATCATCTCACTATTAAACTACTTATGAAGAAAATTGACAAAATTGACAGCAATGCAATCATTTTATTCAAACATCCTTTCAGGCTCTGAGATTTATGGTTTGAGGCTTTGGTGGCATCAGGACGCTGCAGCACGTGTAGTAGTAGCCATTCAAAACTTCCCTTGATGGGTCTTTGGCTGCTTCTCTACAATTTCTTTTTAAACATCAATATTTTTTCTGTCATGATTTGTGGACATTAAGATCTAAAGAGAAGCATTATCCTCTGGTCAGACCCTGTAATTCAGAGAAAAGGTGGAGTCAGAGTAAAAAAAAATGAGCCCCAGGAGAAGGCCAGCGGCTGGAAGTTACACTAAAACTGATCAATGCGCAAAAAAAGATTCTATTTCTTCTTCCTCCCTGAAGAAAGCACAGAAGCATGGCGGGGGGGCAATGAGTGAAATGGAGTTTCTTCTGTAGAATTGACAGACTGTAGGAGCCACGTTTGCTCAGCCACGTCTTTGTCCAAATATGTCATTGCCTTTTATTTTTTAGAGCTTTCAGCACAAAATTGAACAAATTGCCAAGGCAGCGCGTTTCACTCCAGTGAGTTTTATATTTAACAGGAGACACTTCCGTCTTTTTGCTCTTCTGCTCGTTTGGCTTCCAGATGGACGAGTCAGAGTAGCGCCATCCCAGTGCTGAGCCGAGTCCGACGTGGTTTTTAGACATACAGTGTGAGCAGGCAGATCGCATCAGAGTGTCGGGCTGCACAGTGTGAGAACAAACATTGTGAGCTGTGAACTCACACTGCGAGTTTGAGCTGTAGCTGCATGCAACGATTGAAATAAATCGCAGTGTATTAGGG
>NW_015151584.1:184331-186705 GCF_000732505.1 Cyprinodon variegatus
TTTAAAAATCAGTTAACCTTTTTTTTTTTTTTTCAATGGCCCTAATCCTATTCCGTAGATCCCAGTTTCTGGATAAATGGCAGATTTTAGAAAGATCTGCACAAGAAAACTAGTTTAACCTTTTTTTTAAAAGCCACAGTTTCTAGGTCTAAAAAACATTTGTAAAACATGAATGTATTTTCTTTTCGGGGACGTTGATATTTGTGTAAAATGATTTTTGGTTTCTTTATCAGAAAACATTGTGTTGTTCTGCATCATTTAGTGCCTCAGTTTGCAGACTGCTGAGCTGTAAAGTGACTTTACTCAGCATAGAAAACTCATTTTCTCTATGATCAGCTGTCAAAGCTCAGCCTGAGCTTGGTTCCTGATTCACCTTTCCTTAAGCCACTCCCGCTGCTACATACCTCAGGTCATGTGGCCGACATTGCTTTCGTTTTCAGGTGACTCTTTCTCTACGAGGCGAGCAGAAAAAAACGACAAAAAACAAGGATATTTGCCAGAGTTCATGGAAGGGGAGGAGTTTCTGTAACTCTTAGGACTAAAGGAGGAAGACCTGCTGCTCTGGTCATCGGAGGGAGGAGCAGACTAGGAATGCAAAGACAGGTCGGCTCATTTAACCTGTTTGTGCTCAGCCTGTGGAAAAGTAGAGACAAATGAAGTGAAACAGACGTAAGAGCAGGTGAACTTCGCCCCGTGGAAGGTAAAAGAGCTGAGTCACTCAGACAGGAAGAGGAGCGTACAGGTAACCTCAGCTGCTCTTATAGGACGGCTGTTTGGATTGTTTCTTTCTCCACTCTCAGGTCTGCTCTTGTGTTTGTTGAGTTGAATGAATGCCGCAGCATCAACAGGGTCCTGAAGTTACCTCTTTCTCATTTAGCAGGTCTGTTCCAGGCCTCAGGCAGACTGGCTCAGACTGAAGTGCAGTGATGCATCTGTACGGTCAAAGTTTCCCTGTATGTTGAGAAAGTGGTGGATCCACCAGTTTCTCTTGTTCAGAGCAGTTTCCCCTGTGTACTAAATGCCTTATGTATGTCTAATAGCTCGAGAAGATATGTAAAAACTGTTGGGTTATATTGTTGATCTTTCCTGGGATCAAGGTTTGGTTGATTACGCTCAGATGCACAGACAGATAATGTCTCAGCAGCTTTTTCCTTCTTTTGAGCCCTGGAGAGAAATGTTTCTCACATGGATTCTCATCCAACCTTGATCATAGTATATGAGCCCACTTCTTTTCTGGACATAACTTGCTTCCAATCAAGCATAGGATAATTAATCCACTGGTTTTTCAGTGTTTACTTGTTTATCATCCTCCAAAGATCCAATTCATCGAAATAAAATGTTAAATCAGCTTATCTTTGGCAGAATTTAGGGCGACAAAGGCACGAAACCACCAAACACACCTTGTTTTCTGTGATGCAGTAATCCCCCCCCCCCCGTTAGCATTGTTTTTAGCAAATTTTTAGACAGGCCTTCAGCATCATGAATCAAAACTTGATTTATGCTTGATGCGACCGTGAGTTTGTAAGTTTGGGCTCAACATAACACGCAATATATTACACCAAACACTACAAAAACGACCGCATCATCAGTTTAATCAAAAATAAGTACTGTAATTTTCAGACTATTAGCCGTGACTTTTTCCCCATTTTTCGACCTTGCGGTTTATATAACAATGCGGCTTATCTATGGACTTTTACAGCCAACGGCCACTAGGGTAATACCTAAATCTATGGATTTTACCATGTTGACGTCACACATTTGCTTCACCACACAAGTACGGTAGCCGCAGGCGGGAATGCAGAGGTCCTCCGGAAGCAGACTTCTACAGCAAGTGGTACGAGACAGAACGACGGCGAGAAAGACGGACATTGCGAGCGCAAGACAGTTTGTGTCAACCATAAAAACCTGCGGCTTATAGTCCGGTGCGACTTGTATATGTACAAATCATGCAATTTAGCTTCTGCGGCTTATATTCAGGTGTCCGAAAATTACGGTATTTACATTTCACAGTGAATTACTTTGTATTTGATCTACTTTCTATTTTCTAACATTAGACACAATGTCGATGGCTAACTCGGTAAATGTTTTCGAGTCAGTCTGAGATAGCCAGACTGATGTTACGCTCCATACTATACTATATAAACACATCAAAGTACAGTAGCAGCCATTCAAAATGGCACTTTCCAATCAAAAGCCAGCCGAATGGCAGCCAAATCCCCTCCAACTTCCAGCCACTGGCCTTCTCCTGGACTCCACCCTTTCACTGAATGACAGGGTCTGACCAGGAGACGACGCTTCTCTTTAGATCTTAAAGGAATAGTACACCCAAAACATGATTAGCCTTCATTTTCTACTCACCCCCATGCTGAACAAC
>NW_015151584.1:187616-188591 GCF_000732505.1 Cyprinodon variegatus
TTCTGACTAGAATTGAGTCGGACTACGTCAGGCTACCAGCAAAGGGCCCATCATGAAAATTTGCGGACATTTTGAATGGCTACTACTGTATATATGGATTTTTTTTGTTCGTCCACTGACTGTAAAACACTACACATGCAGGAATTTTAATGGTGCATATGGGAATACCAAGATGGCGGCAGGTGACTTCAATGTTTTCGGGCTATCAGCAATCCAGAGAATAGAGATCAGTTGGCCAAGGAAGTATAATAAACAGGGTACAGAGGATGTGGACATGAAATGTTTGAACGTTTTCCCTCTCTTTAAACATTGATATAACAGATTCATGAGTGGTACCCTGAGCTGCTTGGCCCAGATGGAAAAAAACAGCAATGTTTTCCATAACGGTGTTGACTGTTTTGATCCGGTGTGGATGACTGTCTGTGTGATGTTCTCCTGAGCTTCTCTGGACGATCCGTGGCCCAATTCATGCTGGGTTCACAGGCTTCTATTCAACGTCTCTGCATCTGTTTGATCATTTTGTGATTCTGGGTGCTGTTTCTGTGAAAACCTGCAGAAACTGCTGTTTGCCCCTGTAGTGTGTCTGAACATGCAGTAGCAGCCATTCAAAATGGCCCTTCCCAGTCAAAAGCCACTGGAATGGCAACAAAATCCCCTCCAACTTCCAGCCACTGGCCTTCTCCTGGGCGTGCATATTTTTTTACTCTGACAATTACCCAGAATTACAGGGTCTGGCCAGGAGATAAAGCTTCTCTTTAGATCTTAATGTCCACAAATCATGATAGAATATTTTAGATGTTTAAAAAGTAATTGTAGGACCAGCCAAAGCCGAATTTTTGAACGAATCGATACAAATCGACTTTTAAAAGCGTTAGCAACAAATTTCATCATCGATTAGTTGTGTCGCGCGATTAATGCGTCATCCGCCGCCGTCGTCATTGCCGTGGGGCGCCTCCCCCATCCCAACCCCGTTCT
>NW_015151584.1:189596-192839 GCF_000732505.1 Cyprinodon variegatus
ATTTTTTGTCCGATTAATCGAAAAAATAATCGGCCGATTCATCGATTTTTAAAATAATCGTTAGTTGCAGCCCTAGTGATGATGCCACCGTGCTGAATGGACCATAGTGGACGGTATTTTAGTCAATTGCTCTGTTTATAAATGTAGCACTGATCATTTGCATAAAGCAAAGCAGACACTCAGTGACTTCCTCTGGTTGGCTATCAGTGGCTAAACATTTGTATGTGGAAATAAATGAAACTGAGCACAGGAAAACACCAGTAGAGCTGAGAAATGTTTAGATCATGAAGCTTGATTCCTCCTTAAATGCAGCAGTTCCAGAGGTGAGGCTCCAAAAAAGTCACGTTGCTGCATTCTCTGTCACCTTATGTAGGTTGCGGTGATATGTCATCCTGCAGAGTTTTTGAATAAATATTACAGACATAATTCCGATGATAAGGAGGCTTTATAGATGAAAAGTTCCTGTAGAGGAACTACTGCTCTTTATGTCCCAGTGTCGCCGATGTTTTCCTCCTGACTGGGTCACCGTGACACCTGGACCAATCCATGTGCTCATAGTTTGGTCTCATACTGACTGTGAGCCGCTGGAACAGAACACTACTAGAGAATACATGGAAAATATCAGATACCAGTCCAAATGTTCCTACCAGTGCATCACCAGCTTCAACATTTCTTCTTTCAGTTGGACGTCGCACGTGAATCCACAGGTTGTAGGCCATCTGTTAATTAAGCTGTGCATCATCAGCGTTTTACTTTTGTGCAGCATTTTTTTTTAAAGTTGTGTAATTTGACGTCACATTGGGGAATCAGTGGGTGCTGCTTCAGCTCTTTGAACAGTTGAAGTAGTCATCGGGTAGAGCTGACGTGAGTTTTTAGATTGAGTTCATTGATCATAAAGGCGGTTAAATATCTCGTCTGCGGGGGGGCTTCACACACTCTGCTGAATGATGCTGATGTGAAAGGAACTAGTTCTCTCAGGGGGACTGGGATGCCACCGCTGTTCCAGTCCTGTAGCCGATCTAACTGGAGCAAACGGTTCAGTAAACAGATTAGTGGATGGCTGCATGGGATGAATAGAAATGCTGGAAACTCTGAATAGAGGGAAGAAAATTAAATCTGTTCTCTTTCGCTGCACACAGGAAGCAGTGGACCTCACTCCACCTGTAACTGGACTTTCTCACTGCTTACCCCCCCATATTTTGTGTTTAAAAACTGTTTCTAGTTCTTATGAGCATGCTAAATCTCTCGGAATGATGCCTGTGGTTCAGGAAAATAGCAGGATGCTGCTGGACTAAACAATCCTGCACCGCCCCTGATTGCTCTCGTTTTTTCTCTTTTGGCCATTGATTCTCCCTCCCGGTCATCTGAACGCCCTCAAATCCCTGAACGGTTTCAGTGGTCAGGCCGCTTGTCTCTAATGGTGCGTTTAGACCGTCGGATGCAGTCGTTACACTCTGGACCACATTGTAAAATAGGAGGAGCTCCAGCTGAGTAAAGCTGACGCCCCACTGAGTTAAAAAAAACAACTTAGCAATTAGACTAAATGGTTTGTGTTTCATTAGTGCACGTTTGGGCATTTAAAATGGTTATTGGTAAAGATAAAAACATAAATTGAAAAAGTTAATGTAAAACGATTCGTGTTTCAGAGATATTAAACATCGGTTTTTAGGTCACCCAAAAGTAAACTTGCTTCAATTAGTCTATTTCTATAGCACCAATTCACAACACGTCATCTCAAGGATCTTTACAGATACAATTCAACCAGATCATCCAGTCACATTGATTCAAAGTTTTCTATCTAAGTTAAAGCAGTTGATTGCATCGACTCAATGACTCTTCAGCAATCCCTTTACTGAATAGAATAGAATAGAAACCTTTTCTATTATTCGCTGTTATAACCTTCAGGAACAGGTTATGTTCTCAAGTTATTATTACTGATAAACATTTATTACCGCTTTCAAGGCTGCACTTCAAAAAATGAAATTGTATAGAGCTGTTTTAAACTAAATTTCTGGTTGTAAACAAAATAAATCTAAGTTTTCTTCCTTGACGCTGTGGTTACTCCATGTTTTTCCTTCCTGCTGTTTCCATGGTGTTGAACCTTGTTTTCCTTTCTTTCCAGTGTCATCCAGGCTCCATTACCGCTTCCTGTAGACAAGGTAAGGCCAGCAATATGTGGTGTTGTGCTTTCCGATGTGTTATCTAAGCTTTGTGTCTAATATTTGAATGAATCAATCAATCAGAACATTAAATCTGTTCTTCCTCTAATATATAGTTATCATATAGAGGAATGCTGGATCAATGGCAGCCTTTATTTTAGAACGGCACAAAGGTTTGTTGACCTTTGTGTTTTTGTGTAGCGAACATTTTAATAGGAATAATTAACCCAGATATTTAGTCTAGAGGAATAACTGATAAATCATAATATAGATTTTCCCAAAGGAACCTGCCATTGTTTCTACGTTCTTTAATTTCCCAGTAGTTGTTAAACTAGATGGAATATTTGAAGAAAGGCTTGGACCTCGCTGTCTGAAAAGATAAATGACTGATGGGTTGTGATGTCACTCTGACCCTTTAGTAATGTTCTTCTACCTGTCAGTAGTAGCCATAAAGATAATGAAGCAACTAAACAGGCTCTAGCCAATACACTTCATGCAGTTATTTCCAATGCAACAAGTTTTTCAGGCTTCCTTCTTCTTCCAGCTCATCTAGACAATCGGCTGCTTGTCTGCAAAGCTCAGTTATTTTGCCGTTAGCTAGATAGCCCAGCCTCTCATGGGTTAGGCATTTTAAATAACTGGCAGCAATAACTGAACATTATCACAGCTTTTAAAGAAACTTGTTGCAGCACAGTTTTGATTTCAGTCACTTTTGTTTTTGTCTGCTGATGACAAATTACATAGGTAGCTAAAAGTGTTGCTTTTTTTTTAAAAACTCAAATGGTTGTACTTGTTGGCCCGCTATGCTCTGACAACCCCACCCACAGGTTGGTGGGAGGCTCTGGTAATGGAAAATAACCGTACCTTGGCTGAATGGAGTAGAGCCAAGCCTTTATACACTTTTATACAGAAATAAGAGGTTGGAAAAGTCTGGTCAGCAAGGAATAATCAATGGATCATTATTTATTCCTACAACTAATACGGTCGCAGTGATTTATTGAATTTAGCGTTAATCCGTGAAAAAAATAAAACTAAATATTTTATTGCGATCACTGAGTCTGGGAGCGGCCATTTTTCCCCAAAT
>NW_015151584.1:194806-195901 GCF_000732505.1 Cyprinodon variegatus
TACATGCATATTTTTATCCTGTGCGGGCAGTGCTTTTATTTTATTTACTTTTATTTATTTTTATTTATCTTTTTGTGCAGCACTTTGGAAGCCTTGTGTTTATTGAAATGGTGCTATATAAATAAAGTGGACTGGATACATTCAGTTATTCACCTGATGATGGTGGTGAGTCACATTTAGCGACCTGGTGCACGCTCACAGATATCAGGCTCCTGGCCCCTCTGAATACCATCAGTAGGCTACAGGTATAGAGTTTTTTTATCAAGGACACGACGACTGGGACGGACAGAGAGGGGGTTTCAACTGCAGACCTCCCTGGTTGCAGGACGATCTCCTGTCACCCCTCATCACAAAGACTATGAGCAGGTTAAACTCGACAGATTAGACATCAAAGGTTGCGCTCTCTGTCTGCGGGGGTGAGCGACTGTGTCTGACTGTAGTGTATTGAAATACTGTAGCAGCATTATTGTTTACCTCATGTAATTAACACAATGCCTCTAAGAGAGTACTTAGAGCTTCCATTGAACAGAAATGCTTCTAAGATGTTTTCCCCATTAAATGCCTGGAGTTGATCCGGAGGTACAATGGCTCATTGTGTGTTGGCAGGACGTGGTTAGTTGGTTCACTGTTCAGTGTCTCCCTTCCAGGGAAACAGAAGGCATCAGGGGAATGTAGCTCAGGAATGCAGGGTGATGTTTGAGACGAGCTGTGATTAAATTTGAAGCTCAACTGTTCTCATTATCTGTCCTAAAGTAGGATCGTTACCTCCAGCTCTCAAAGATCAGTCACTCAGCCTATAGAGGCTCTCATTATAGGGGCCCTAAGGGGAAAGTCCGGTCAGCAAGGAATAATCAATGGATTGTTATCTATACCTAAAAACTACTACATTTGTGGTGATTTAATGAATTTAGCGTTAATCAGTAAGAAAAAAAAAAAAAAAATCTTCCAGCAGTGACTTCAGGGTGCGGTAAGCCTTTACAAGCTAAATCAATGGGAACTACTAGACACATCTGCAATCAACAATTATTGCAGATTTCCAGAGGACTTCACCATTGAAATTCACCAGAGCTATAGTGAAACTGACAATGCCCACGT
>NW_015151584.1:197259-199770 GCF_000732505.1 Cyprinodon variegatus
TGGGGGTGAGTAGAAAATGAAGGCTAATCATGTTTTGGGTGTACTATTCCTTTAAGGTCCAGATTGCTGCTGAGTTTCTTTACACCCTGGACATTTAAACTTGGTCATTTTAACCCAGATATGTCAACAGAGCAACATTTGATCAGGTTTTTCAAATGTCTTTGAGTTCTGTTCAGTAGGTCCCTGTACTTTGAAACATGGCCAGAAAGTCCTGATTGGCCCCAAAAAAGATAGTCAATAGAGCTGCATTCACAATCAGTTTTCATCTTTGTGTTTAAAAACAGCATTTTATTGAACAGAACATTTATCTGTAGTTTCAAGTTTGACTGATTTTAATTTGGATGATTGGGTCTCATTCATTAAACATGAAGATTCTGCTGCTCCTGTCTAATTACTGAACATTTTAGAGATGAAGGAATCTCCAGCTGGGTTCACTGGCTGATCTGAAGCCTATCTGAAAGTTTACTATCAGAACCGTTTCTATGTTCCACTTTAGATTCATTGGCAGCTCTGTGTCGTCCTACCAGCTTAGAACTGCCTCTGAACTAAATCATCTGAATAAAACGATTCTGTATTTGTTTGCTTACAGCGTTTCTGTTCTTTTAGTGTTTTAATGATCTGTCCCATTTATTTAGGTCGCAGCCAACACTCCCAGTATGTACTCACAGGAACTCTTCCAGCTCTCCCAGTATCTACAGGTAAGATACTGACACCTACTGGTAGTTATCTGGCATTACAGCAGCTGCTTTCATACTGTTCATTTTTTTCCTTTACATTTATTTACCTGAAAGCACATTTAAGACTCTTTGACTTTTTTAAAACACATTGTCTTTATTATATTGGTTGTCTTACCTGCAATCCCCACTAGGTTTTTCATCCACTTTGCAGAACCTACCATGTTGATTCTGTACTTTAGTAAAAAAAAGCTCAATTCAAACATAAATAAACGTTTCAGGTATTTTTTAACCAGTTTCTTAATTTTAGTAATTTGTGTTCTACTTTAGAACATAAAAAGATTAACTGTCTGAATTTAAGCTTAGCCTCAAAGTACAGGTTTCCATAATTCAGTGACTGTTTAGACGTTTTATTGGCCTTTCCTGGATGAGTAGAAAAGTTCTGGAGAGAAATGGTACTGATTTAAGGGAGCGGATGATGTCCATTTCTGCAGGAGGCCTTACACAGAGAGCAGATGTTGGAGCAGAAGTTGGCCACCCTACAGCGGCTCCTCAGCACTACTCAAGAGGCCTCAGAGAGCAGCTGGCAGGTGGGAGCCACACCCTTGAATATGAGCTGTATTTCAGCTGTTTGATAGAATCACGTGGTTGAAGGTTTTACTGTGAAATGAAGTGAGTTTTTCTTTACAGTTTTTCAGGATTCCTTTAGTGTTAGAGTGAAAGCACCCAGATCAACCCAGCTTTGCTTTATCAGACACTGTGCTTTCATCTGTTCCTCTGCCCTAAGATGTCTTTCTGTAAACTGTCTCCATCAGGCTCTGATAGACGAGGACCGCCTGCTCTCCAGGCTGGAAGTGATGGGCAGTCAGTTACAGGCCTACTCCAAGGTAAATGCCTCCCAACAGCAGATACAGGCTTCCTGTGTCCTCGTTGGATCTGAACCTCTCTGATTAAGGCCTTAATCTGCTCAGCCCAGACAGTTTCTGAAGCTACTTCTACCTGAAAATAAACAGCTAATATAGACAATTAATACCTCCACAAGTAGAAGGTCTGTGGGACCACTTGTTTGCTACTAATAAGCAACGCCTATTTCATCTGACAGTTCCTAGCTCCTGTTATGAAACTCAGATAAGTTTCTGCAGGGTCATCTTACAACCTTGTGACCCTCAACAAATACACTTCTTACTTAAACAGAAAGATATAAGTTGATCACACAGTTTTCACTTCACAGGTGTTAAACGCAACAGCAGGCTGACGAGGCTCCGCAGTCGATGGCTAGCAGCCACACTCTACTGAAAGCAGCTGCTCACACAGAGCCACAATGTCTGAGCCACTCTGTAGAAAGATTAGTCACCAATGACACCATGGCATTGTTGGAAATCAGTGCTTATTTCTCCTAAGAGCACTCAGGCTCGTTTTTTTAAAGTCTTAGGGAAATCATATTTAAATGTCAAATCATTCTGGATTAAACATGTATATAAATGTACTCTTTATCATACTATATTGTCCCTAAATTTAGAAATGTAGTTTAAATAAAACATAAATAAATATAAAAAAAATTCCTCCTTTAAAATCTTCTGCAGGCCAGTTAGTTCTACGTCAGCCTGAACACCTAAATTCGGCCAATCATAAATCAACGGTCATCTGTCAATCACATTTTTTTCGGTCATAGCATCTTGATTCATATGTTGCAGCTAATATACGCAACGGTTGAAATAAGAATCCTTTCCTCTCCCATTGAGTTGCGTCCCAGTGTTCACGGGGATGGACGTCTGTCTCTTCGGCAGGCGTAGAGCTAACAGAACTGGCAGCGTTGCGAGGCAAGGGCTCAAACATG
>NW_015151584.1:200652-201842 GCF_000732505.1 Cyprinodon variegatus
ACAGCCGCTTCCCTGCGACTATAAGACCCACGAACAAAGGTTCTTTAGAGCATTTCCAGAAAAGTAAATAAACAATCCACTGTACTTTGTTTACAAGTTTGAAGACATTTCGCTTGCCATCCAGCAAGTTTTTTCAATTCAAATGTCAGAAATAGCGTTGAGTTGCTTTAAACAGTAGCCCAAAAAACACTTGTTTTTGCTTAGACAATGTGCAAATTGAAACAAACGAACGGGTCCACCCCTTTACAGCAATTAAGCTAATCCCTTCCCACTATCATCCCAACCCCTTTACAGAGGAAAAGAAGACCCCGCCTATTCAGCCAGACCAACAATTCTCTTTAACGACCCCCCCTTCAGAGACATAGACAGGTATGGGGCATTGCAGGCTAACAAAGAAGCCAAATGACCCCCATTCCAAAGGGGGGGACCCGTTTGTCAGTTTTAATTTGCATGTTTTCTAAGCAAAAACAAGGCTTTGTTGGGCTACATAAAAAACTCAACACTATTTCTGACAATTTGAATTAAAAAAGCTTCCTGAATGGGAAGCGAAACGTCTTCACACTAGGGGAAAAAAAGTTGGAATGACTATGACCTGGATGACTGAGAATCTTCACTTACTTTAGATACTTTAGAAGATCACATCTTTACTTTTGTCAGTCATTTTTTTATTGAGACATGATATCGTCAAACAGTGTGACAATATCTGAAGTCCACAATTTCATAAAACTAAGACTTGAAGATAAATCTAGTGGTTCTATTCTGCTTTAGGGTTGGTTGCTTTTCTTTAAATTTCTACGCTGTAGCTTCAGTGTGGTTCAATTTGAAATCCTAGAATCTTTAAATGAAGGGATGTCTCAGAAGGAACGAAACAACTCAAACTGTAACTGATGAGGGAAGATCAGGACTAAAGTTGTCTGTTGTATAATCTGCTCCAGTCGCAGACGGAGGAGGGGATCAGGAAGGAGCTTCTGGCTCTTCAGGAGGACAAACACAACTATGAGACCACGGCAAAGGAGTCCCTGAGAAGAGTCCTCCAGGAGAAGATCGAGGTGGTCAGGAAGCTCTCAGAGGTGGAGGTGGGTACTCAAGAAGTAATCAGACATTAAAGCTCTCCACATCATAAGCCAATAGAACTCTAAAGACGGGCTTCACTTTGGAGCAACTGCAAAGTTGCTTTTGTGAAAACCAGT
>NW_015151584.1:203107-207716 GCF_000732505.1 Cyprinodon variegatus
CAGAACCAGGCTCAGTGTGAGCGGCCATCTGCTGAGGCCCACTGGGGTTCAAGGAGACAGAAGCAGAGACACAAAAGGGACTTGTATACCCGTCCACAGGCGGTCCCGAAAACACACAGCCGGGCAGACGAGCTGAAAGCGAGCACATCCAGTTAGTCACAGTCAGAGAAACAGGACTACACTGAAAAACAGTCCGATCTCCAACATCTAGAAACAAAGGTGTTGATGGCAGCAACATAGCAATGGTGATGTCTGTTCTGTCCACATTCTGAAGGTCACATCTTCCTGACTGCCCTTGTTAAATAAGACTATGAGAATGTATTCTTAGATGAATTGGAGATGCCTTTAAACTGCCTCCAGAGATACTTTAGCTGAGAAAGATTTCCCTGTGAGGAGAAGCAGTCATTTCTGAATGTGTTAGTTAACCAGCGAGGTCTGGCTGCTGCTTACAGCAGATGAACCAGAACCAGAAGGTTCTGCTGCAGGATCAGACCTGGGAAATGAGGAGAATGGACCAACCTTCAAAAGTTAGGGAACTTCAGACCTTTTATTATTCATGCATCTCATTTAGTTCTAAACTTGTAACTCCTGACGTTTGCTCAGCCTTAAGCTGGGTGTACTGGTGATAATGAGGGTTGCTTCAGTGATGAAGCCACGGCTGCTGTACTGAAGGCAGCCCTTGTTGTGTGCGGCGTTGCAGCGGTCCCTCAGTAACACAGAGGACGAGTGCACCCACCTGAAGGAGATGTCAGAGAGGGGTCAGGAGGAGCTGAGGGAGCTGGCCAACAAGTACAACGCCGCCGTGAACGAGATCAAGGAGCTCACCGACAAGATTAAGGTACCAGCTCATCCTGTTCTTCACGCTGCTCCTCCTCTCCTGTTCCATTACTTCCCTGTTCATTACTGTCCACTTCCGTGTTTTCCTGGCTTTAGGCGGCAGAGGGAAGGCAAGAGGAGCTGACTCTGCAGGGAGCCACGGAGAAGAGGGAGCTGGAGATGCGAATCGAAGAGATGGAGGAGAAGGAGCAGGTTCTCCAGGCTCGCATTGAAGCACTGCAGGCTGACAACGATTTCACAAACGAGAGGCTCACCGCCCTCCAGGGTAAAGCCCCGTTCAGAGGTTCCTACAGACGTATTCACGCCTCAGGCTTTGCTGTTAGGGGAGGATTTAGCAGAGGCTCCTGTTGCCATGAAGGCCTCAGAGCAGAAGGATGGCATCAGGGGAGGGTCTGCTGCTTTCTGCATCCACACCTACTGGAAACTGGAAGGAACTATGAGGGTAGTCCTCTGAATAAGGTGTCAGTGTCGACTGTACCGGGTTAGTACCAGAGTCCGTACTGGTACTGGGTCGGTACCAGAATTAGCTGATATCCCAGATCTTCTGATTCTTGTTTTTGGTGATTGGGTCGTCTCTGAAAACGTCACCAGGGTGTGAATACTTCTCTACTTTGAATGGTGTTTAATCTGAAGGTTTCTTACAGCAGCAGTCAGTGTTAGACCAGTTTTATTCCTTTAGAAGAGCTGAATCCAAAGGTGAGCCATCTGTGGCCACGCCTACCTAGTTCCGGTCACATGTAAGAATATGGCAGCTGCACCTTCTTCCCGCCAGTCACCGCCTCCCTGCTGCTGCTCTTGTTTTTTTGCAGTGCGCTTAGAGCAACTACAGGAGAAAAGCATTAAGGACAGCAACAGCCTGGGTGAGTCCACCTGTCCCCGGGACACGTCTTCTCCTCTTCCTGCTTCTCTAATGATGCATGACGGCTTCCTGCATGAGCTCCGTTTACCTGTTGCTGGCTGTGGCTGCAGCTCTCTGTCCTTCTGTGGTGGAAACTTTATTTTTCAACACTTTTCCTCCTCTTGGTTTTGGTGTTGATGCAAAGGCTTGCTGTGTTCTGTTGGGGTCGGAGACCGTCTGAGCTGAGAGACTTTTAGATTCAGAAATCATCCTGAAAATGATCAGATAATAAGAATAATTGAACTTTATTGATCTCAGAACATCTGAAATTATTTGGATGGTACGGCAAACAAAAATTTCCTCCACAACTCTGTTGCCCAAAGGTCCAAACGGTCCGTGTCCAGGACGTGTGGAAGAACATCCTGGTCGATTCTCTCTGCAGACCTGATAGGTCGAGTTTCTGTCCTCACGGGATGACATCAGAGGAGACTCATTCCAATGTTAATATCTGGAATCTTGAAGAAAATTCTACATTTATTCTTTATTTATGGACCATTTAACTCCGATTTTGCTCGTTCGATAAAAGAACCGGTTTAATCATCATTACACCTTTTTAGGATCCTTGCTCGGTGTGTTTTGTTTAGGCGGGGGGGGGGGCATGGCGGCACTCATCCAATCTGGTCGTCTTGGATAATCTGGGTTTTTTCCTCCACTGCTTGGTGTCGTTTTCCTTCCTGTGGGTCTCTGATTAGCCCACCCTCACTGATGCCGTGTTCTCTGCATGTGTGTTAAACCTTCGTCCAATTGGTCTATATATCTGATCTGGTCACGTGACAGATGAGGACATTGTCTCCCACGGACGGGCAGAGGAGCCTGTGGAAGACCAGCAGAGCCTGCAGACCTGTGAGGAGCTCGGCGGAGGCGAGGCAGATTCAGACACTGATGATGGTGGAGATGAAGAGAAAGATGGTAGATAGTTTAATTCTCCTAATAACAGACGTCTGAGCACCTCTGACCTCATTTTAGATGAAATAGATGAAGTCAGATGATCATCCAGCTTCACTCATCAGCCCATCCAGACTTTTCCGCTTCTGATTGAATCAGAGCTTCCCTTTTCTAGATCTGAACTCTCTAGGTCTTTTTATTCAGGGCAAACTAAGGAAGAGCTAACGAGGAATTCCCTGAGATGAATTCCAAAGAATATGTTTCCAAGTTTGAAGACGTTCCGCTTCCCATCCAGGAAGCTTTTTCAATTCAAAATATCAGAAATAGTATTGAGTTTCTTTATACAGCAGCCCAACAAAGCCTTGTTTTGGCTTAGAAAACATGCAAATAGAAACAGATTAACTGTTCCACCCCTTCTGAATGGGGGTCATTTGGCTTCTTTGTTAGCCTGCAATGCCCCATACCTGTCTATGTCTCTGAAAAGGGGTCGTTAAAGGGAATATTTGGTCTCCTGTTCCCCTTTATAAAGGTTGTGATGAAGCTCTTTAAGTTGTATCTATACATGTAAAAGTATTCGCACTTAATATTGGCATAAACTCAGCTGAGAACAACCGGCATCCTGAAGGCAGAGGAAACGGGTCCTGGATGATTCTGAAAAAAAAGTGAAGGCCGGATGATGTCGACAAAACTTCATCGCCGTGGATACGATCCGATTGAGACCTTCATATGAAGTAGCGCAGCATGGCTCCTCTAGAACAGTTTAGAAAGCTAAATGGTGACGTAGAATCGCGGGTTGGAGCTGAATGTGATCCTCTCTGACTGCTGTTATCTATCAGCGTTCACAGGTGTTTGTGTTTATGATCGGTACGCTTTCCTGCTGCAGTTAAACCCACATAATCCTACGCTGCACCGCTGTTCTGTCATGTGACCACATGGTGATGCAGCCCCCCCGTGTGGTCATCACGGCCATGTGGGCAGTGCGTGCGGAGGAGGGCGCTCTGCTCCAGCTTCACCAACATCTAGCTTTGTAGGTCTATGCAGGAGAACATATGGAATAGGATTAGGGCCACTGGAAAAAAAAAAAAGTGAACTGATTTTTAAATTTTATTTCAGTTTAGTATTCAGTATTCAGAATTCTGACTGAATTCTGACAATAAAAAAGTCAGAATTCTTAAATTAAAGTCAGAATTCTGAGAAAAAGGTCAAATTCTGAGAAAAAGGTCAAATTCTGACTGAATTCTGACAATAAAAAAAGTCAGAATTCTGACTTTTTTTCTCTAAATTCTGACTTTTTTTCTCAGAATTCTGACTTTTTTCACAGAATTATGACTGAATTCTGACAATAAAAAAAGTCAGAATTCTGAGATTAAAGTCAGAATTCTGACTTTTTTCCCATACTAAACTGAAATAAAATTTAAAAATCAGTAAAAAAAATTTTTTTTCCAGTGGCCCTAATCCTCTTCCATAAGAACAACCTGAAGCTGCAAACCAAATCATTTTGTTGGTGGTTCCAGGGGTCTGGATACTTTCAGGGTCCACACTCCTTCACTCTGCTAGCTTAATGCTGATGTTTGGCGTTTCAATCCCAGCCTTTAATCCACTCTATGATCATTTTCTATTTTCTTCACCTGGACACTCCTAGAGGGCTGGACGATGTCAAGAAAATCTTAATATTTGGGCTATATTGCGATTCATAATAATATCACAAAATGTTTGAATTACCTTAAAAAAATTATAGTGCATAAAATTGAGCTAAAATACTGATTCAAACTTTTTGTTTCAAATTTAAAACATTTTTTTAACCAGCTAAAAGCTTTTCACAAATAAACCTGCCACATTACGTCTTTTAGTATCAGTATTGGAAACAGGAAACCGTGAAAACACACAATACTAAATAAAATATAAAATAAAAAAGTGCTATTTTGTACATAATAAAAACAAATGCAGAATGAAAAAGAAATTTACCTCAAATTATAAAAAACCTGAAGT
>NW_015151584.1:208758-210517 GCF_000732505.1 Cyprinodon variegatus
ACGTTTTAATTGGTGTGCCGGGAGATACTGACATGTGGAGTTTACAACATTCTTCATTTCGCAGCGGATGACTTTTTAGGCGGTGGAATAAGTTTGTACTGTTACCTTTTTTGCCGCACATCATAAAAACGAGCGCTTTAGTTCGACGTCCTTTGCCTGAAATCCAAACCGCTCCCATATATTGCTCAGCTGAAACACCTGCTGCCGCTAGTGATCGGCTATTGAGACATCTTGAAGCGTTTCGACTCATCGCTAAACTGTATTGATGCTGCGTTGATACTGTCTTGCAGAATACTGACACCTGCTGGACCTTTAAGGACACTACAGGCAGTTTATTAGATTACTAAACAGAATTAATTTTATGACCTAGTACATGGATTATTGAAGTTATTGTAGATTATATTGTATTATTTAATATCTATTTTTAAATAAAAAATATATTTGCTATTTATATGCAGCTAATAAATAACGTAAACATATAGTATGACGTGAAAATTTAGAGTAAAATGTGAATGAGGATCTTTGTAGACTAGGATTCTAAAACATTCTTAAAATGATAAGTACAGTAAAAACAGTAAATAAAGTAAGAGTCAGTTTGAAATGAACTTGAATTCGGATAAGTTGAGTGATAACTGAGAGGAAAGGGATGATGCAACGAGAAAAAAACGTCCCTATTCCTTTTAGGCTGCTCCAAAATTCTTTATTATCTTAATGGTAAACCACAAAAGATGAGACATTTCTTTTTAGCAGATGCATCATGTTGACTGATACGTTTTCAAACACCGTTTTGTGTCAATCCCTTAGAAACGCCATATTTCGTTTGCCGGTTGCTGTAGTGTGTGTGCGACGCAGAAAATAATCCTGTTTGGAGAAAGGGTTTATGATATAACCAAAGTGTCTGGAGAAAAATAAAGCTCTCAGTGAAATAGATGCTGATGGCTGTTGAATGAGGAAGTTATGTCCCCTTGAAGGTAGTTGCGCCTTGGAACTTCTTCCGGTTCTTTTCCTGGGAGCAAGTTATTTACTAAAAAAGGACTATAAAACAGGAGTAAAAAAGAAACAGAGTTTATTCCAGATCAGGTCGTTACAGAACAGAGAAAATGCTTGGAGCTTGCACAGCTGTGGGCTCAAAAATCACGTCCGCAAGCGTCCAGCAAAGATTGAGCCCCAAACAAGGTCATCTCCTGCTTCTTATACCTCATGAGTCTATGTGTTGCACCAGGTGGATGCTTTGCTGTCTGTATCAGAAACTGACAAACATCCATGACCTGATGTATATGCGTCTTGCCTCTATGCCCAAGGATTACAGATAGCTCTCCTCTATCAGACCGGCTCAAAGATGTGCCCATATCCTGTGTATCTTTAAAAGACAAGAAGGCTTTCCTATTTAGATTACCTCCGTACACACAGTGACATCCACCATGTGAAGGAAGGCCTTCTACTCTGTGTAATCTGGCTAACAAAGTAACAATACACATAATATATAAAAAGTATAAACCTAACAGGCTTAATGTCATCATGTGAATTTGGACTTGATGGTTTCTATAGCCATTTTAACCATTGTGCATGGGAAACTTTGAGATACATTGAGTATATTAGATATGTCGCCCACCCCTACATCCAAGGTCTCTATGGTTTATGGGCTGCTCTCTGAGGAGGCTTTAGTTGGACTCAGATGCTGCTTTGGGTCCCATCCACTGCCTGTCCACAGCCTGTTCACCACCTTTCCGCCGCCTGTCCACAGCCTGTTCACCACCTT
>NW_015151584.1:211333-212171 GCF_000732505.1 Cyprinodon variegatus
CAGCCTGTTCACCACATTTCCGCCGTCTGTCCACCTTCCATCCGCAGCATGTCCACAGCCTGTCCACAGTCTTTCTTTTCATGTTGCCTTTCAGCTCTGCTGAGCTTCTATCTTTGCTTTTTGTCGTTCTGTTGCCCAGCCCCTCTGTGGTTCTGCTCTTCCTGATCAGCGTCGTGTTGCCTTCAGGAACCTGTTCTGAATCACGGCCCAGATGGTTTTGATTCTGCTGATTTAGGCAAAAAATAATCAAAATGTTCTGTTTGTTCTTCACTAATTAGTCAGTCTGAGGAGGACTCCTCCCTCACTCCACAGATTTGTTCTGGCTTTAATAAGCAGAATCAAAATGTCATCTTTAAAGAGATTAAAGTTAAGCCCCTTCTTTCTGTTTCTGTCAGACAACTGTCACCTCAACAGTGGAGGAGAGTCGACTCGAATCCCGCAGTTGATTGAATGTCCGCGTGAGTACAAACAGAGCTCATGTGCAACACTGCCCTCTGCAGGCCACAGAGACGTTTAAACCTGCAGTCTTTAAGTCAGGATGGTTTTAGACCTGGGTCCAGTTCTGTGCTGCAGCTTTTTGATGTGCACGCCTGGCCAGACTCTTCTCTGACCTCTGGTTGCTATGACAACCACCTTAATCCTTCATTGAGTTGAAACTGCCAGGTTTTGGTCCCTGCCTGCTGAGTCATCCATGCAAACATTCAGAGCGATCAAACCTCCTCCAGGAACGAGGAGAAGTGTCGAATGAAGCCGTCCTGACGCACTGCTCATTCAGAGGATCTTAATGCTTTTAAAAACTGTGTAGATGAAAGACGATTGAACATGGATTCAAAGAGTT
>NW_015151584.1:213061-214817 GCF_000732505.1 Cyprinodon variegatus
GGGGTGAGTAGAAAATGAAGGCTAATCATGTTTTGGGTGTACTATTCCTTTAAGGCTTGATTATATAATTTATCATAAAAAAACGGACTCTAAATGTCCAAGCTGCTGCCTTTTCTACCCTCTGTGAAAAACCGCTTTGTTCCAGTGCAGCCCTCTTCTGCTGCCGAGGTTTAGCAAGCTGTTCACTGGTGGCGGCACAGACCTGCAGCCCTGACTCCAGCAGATGAGAACTTGCTCCATCTGCTGGCTGCAGTGGATCTGACCCCTCTGTGACCTAAAGGCAGTAGGAACCTTGTCGATGACGAAAGCTCAGTGACAGTTTCTCCACTTTGGCTGAACTTTGTCCTTTTTTCATTGAGCTGATGAAGCAGTTTGACGTCGGTTTGATGCAGACCTGATCATCTGGTGGAAAACTGTCTCTTATTCACTCGTCTGTTTGGTTTTTGCAGCAGTCAAGCAGCTGAAAGAGAGCGTCTGCTCTTCAATCCACAAACTGGCCAACTTTGACGGTACGTGTTTCCCCTGATTGTTCATCTGCAGTCAGTAGCTGGTTTAACCATCTAATGCTCCTGGGTTTTTACAGAAGTCATGGATGCCCACCTGCAGAACAGCCAGACAGCAGAGGATGAGCTGCTGGCCAGCCCCGACCACCTCAGAGGTAAATGTCACCGACCTACAGCGCCCTCAGCGTGGTCACGGCTGCACTCACTCAGTCCTCTACTGTTATCGTCCCCACAGGGAACCAAATGGACGCCAAAGAGTCCGACATGTCCGACACGCTGAGTCCCAGCAAAGATCGCAGCAGTGACGAGGCGTCAGGTGAGCAGAACAGAACCCCAAACCCCAGTCCTGCTTCAACATCAGAAAACATCTGCATTCCTTTAAAGGCTCTCTGAGGATAGAAACCTGAATTGATGTTCGTCTAAAGCTAGAATATTCCAACTTGGCAACAATAAAGGTCCATTTCTTTAGTTGTTGCTTGGAGGAGATCAGCCTTGGTACTGCTGAGATGTTCAGGAAGAACCGCTAGCTTCAATAGCACCCTTTAGGTCAGCTTCGTCATCCGCTCCTCTTTCTCTTTACAGTATTCCATAGATTTTCCATAAAGCTGCATTCAGGTCCTGCTTGAAAATGAACCGAGTTTCTCCACCGAGGTTGAAAGGCTCTAAAATGTTCTGGTAGATGGGTCCACTGGACTGGAACCAGCTGATGACAAGGAACCCAAATCATCCCTGACTGTAGAAACTTCTCCACTCCTCCTCACGCTTGGAAGAAATGTGAACTTTACGTTTATCTGCTCGTCCCTATGCTCTGACTCAGTTCTCTCCCTCTTAACTTCTGAGTGTAGCTGATGCACTTTTTTCCTCCACCTAACTTTCTGTGAATATGCGTTAAATGTCTCTCAGAGTTCTAACTTTTTTTAAACGAATGATTTGGTTTTTATGATCTGTTAGCTCTGATCATTGGAGATGTTTCAGAGGATGCTGCTCTGGATTTTCATCATGTTTCCTTGATCTTGAGACGACAATGAATGAAGAAGACAATTGAAGTTCAGCTGCTGAGATTCTTACAGCTCCATTCAAACCTCTCTGCCAGTCCAGGAATAAAAGCTGCTATGTTTGCACTTTGACTGCAGCTGATAGTGGTCTGTGTTTGGTCTCAATTCAAATCAGTTTATTTCTTTGGCGCCAATTCACACGTCAACTCAAGGCACTTTACAGAGACAATACAGTCATTCAGGTCACAGTCCTTCCAA
>NW_015151584.1:218304-219666 GCF_000732505.1 Cyprinodon variegatus
ATTATTTTTTTCGTTGTTCTTTGTGACAATGACAACAATAAAGATCAAGTTAAAGACAGGTAATGGTGGACTTAGTGATTCCATTTCCTCCCATTGAGGGACATCCCTGGCATTAAAGTAGGAGCTAACAGTTCTAATCAAAGCATTTATCATAGATTAGGCCACCATTATAATATGCCTCCAGAAATATCTGGAAGATAAGACTTATTGTTTTCTAAATGCTTTATAACGGTCTCTATGGAAGCCATCAGGCCTTGCTCCAAGAGTCTCCGCCTCACAGTGCAGATGCACTCACACCTGCCTGCTGCCATTCCTGAGCAAGCTCTGCACCGCTGGTAGCCCCATCCCGCAGCTGGAACACTTTTCAGAGACGGTCCTGGCGCTCGCTAGTCTTTCTTGGCGCCCTGGAGCCTTTTTGGCAACAATGGAACCTCTCTCCTTGAAGTTCTTGATGCTGCCATAGATTGCTGACTGAGGTGCAATCTCTCTAGCTGCGATTCTCTTTCCTGTTCGGCCATTTTTGTGTAGTGCAATGATGACTGCATGTGTTTCTTTACAGATAACCATGGTTCACAGAAGAGAAACAATGATGCCAAGCACCAGCCTCTTTTTAAAGTGTCCAGTGGCGTCATTCTGACTGAATCATGACAGATTGATCTGCAGCCCTGTCCTCATCACCACCCACACCTGTGTTAATGGAGCAATCACTGAAACCATGTTAGCTGCTCCTTCTAAGGCAGGGCTGCAATGACGTTGAAATATATTTAGGGATAAAGTTCATTTTCTAGGCAAATATTGTCTTTGCAATTAATTGCTGTTACGCTGATCACTCTTTATAACATTCTGGAGTATATGCAAATTGCCGTTATAAAAACTGAAGCAGTAGACTTTGTAAATATTAACATTTGAATCATTCTCAAAACTTTTGGCCATGAGTGTATATTCTCGCAGCTCCAGGTTTTGTTTTTCAAACTACAGTGGGGGAAGTAAGTATTCAACTCATTGCTGATTTTTCAGGTTTGCCCACTTACAAAGAATGCAACAATCTACAATTTTATCATATGTACATTCTAACAGTGAGAGACAGAATCCCAAAGAAAATTTCCAGAAATTCACATCATATGAATTTATAAAAAATGATAACCATCTGATGAGGAAAAGCAAGTATTTGACCCCCCAACAAACAGCATGTTAATATTTTGTAGAAAAGCCATTATCGGCCAGCACAGATGTCAAACGGTTTTTATAGTTGGTGACAAGGTGTGTGCACATTTCGGCAGGGATATTGGCCCACTCCTCCCTGCAGACAGCCTCCACATTTCGGCAGGGATATTGGCCCACTCCTCCCTGCAGACAGCCTCC
>NW_015151584.1:221366-223476 GCF_000732505.1 Cyprinodon variegatus
CCCACTCCTCCCTGCAGACAGCCTCCACATTTCGGCAGGGATATTGGCCCACTCCTCCCTGCAGACAGCCTCCAAATCATTCAGGTTCCCAGGTTGTCGCCTGGCAACTGGAATTTTAAGCTCCCTCCAAAGATTTTTAATTGGATTCAGGTGTGGAGACTGGCTAGGCCACTCCAGAACCTTGATGTGCTTCTTCTTCAGCCACTCTTTCGTTGCCATGGCGATGTGCTTAGGGTCGTCGTGGTGCTGAAACACCCATCCTCCACCCATCTTCAGCTCTCTCACTGAGGGAAGGAGATGTTGGTCCAGAATTCCACGATACATGGCCCTGTCCATCCTCCCCTCATTACGATGTAGTTTTCCCGTCCCCTTGGCTGAACAGCACCCCCAAAGCATGATGTTGCCACCACCATGCTTGACGGTGGGGATGGGGTTCTTTGGGTTGTACTCGGTGTTCTTTGCCCTCCAAACACGACGAGTTGAGTTGAGGCCATAAAGTTCTATTTTGGTCTCATCTGACCACATCACCTTCTTCCAGGCCTCTTCTGAGTCGTCCTGGTGGTGAACGGCGACCTTCATGCGGGCCTGTACATGTTTCTTCTTGAGCAGGGGGACCTTGCGCTGCAGGATTTCAATCCATGACGGCGTAGTGTGTTACCAACCGTTTCTTTTGGAACTGTGGTCCCAGCCGCCTTCAGTTGATTCATCAGTTCCCCCCTTCTGGTTTTGGGATGATTCCTCACCATTCGCATGATCAGGGACACCCCATGAGGCGAGATCTTGTGTGGAAGCCCAGACCGAGGGAGGTTGGCGGTGGTGTGGTGCTTCTTCCATTTCCTGATAGCTGCACCGACAGTTGTTTTCCGATTCTCTTGCAGCCCATCCCAGCCTTGTGCAGATCAACAATCTTGTCCCTGATATCCGTAGAAAGCTTTGGTCTTGCCCATGGTGCTGATGTTGGATGCTGGTTGTTTGGGTGTTGACAGGTGTCTTTTATACAGGTAACAAGGTGAGGCAGGTGTATTTGATGTAGATTATTGGTTGGGATTGGGGCTGCGTCTTAAAGAAAGACTAACTGGCTTGTAGGAGCCAGAATACTTGCTGTTTAGTAGGGGGTCAAATACTTGTTTTTCCTCATCAGATGGTTTCAATTTTAATAAACTCATATGATGTGAATTTCTGGAATTTTCTTTGGGATTCTGTCTCTCACTCTTAGAATGTACATATGATTAAAATTGTAGATTGTTGCATTCTTTGTAAGTGGGCAAACCTGCAAAATCCGCAATGAGTCAAATACTTATTTCCCCCACTGTATTTCAGCTGAAGCTTGATCTGTTTAAATCAGCAGATAAATGATGGAAGGAAAAGCTCTCAAAAACAAGCTGAGGTTTCTAAAATGGCTGAAATGTTGACATGATAAAACGTGTGAAGCTGAACACAGCAATCGGTTGACAGGATCTCTGCCCAGCTCCTAAATCAGCGATTCAGGGCCCGTGGAGCAGAAGACGTAATGTTTAGCTGATTCAGCCCACTGAACCACAGCAGTTTGATGCTGCTAAACTCTCTGGGGAGGAAACTTCACACCGTGTTCATCAGAGATCATCATGGTCATCAGAGCTGAAAGTTCCACAGGATTGTTCCAATAAAGTATTTCACCAGATGAAGTGGAGTAGAAACAACATGAAGACGGTCGTTTTTCTTTGATGAACTCCATGTACACTGGAAGGCCTCTTTACCGTCACCCTAATCCTGTCCACCAGGAAAACAAAAATGGAGAAATGACAAAGATGAATGAAGAAGAAACGGTGGTTAGGAAGAATAAGGTTCTGACCATTTGGTCTGGTTGAAGCGCTCCAGTTAGCCGGTGTAGGTACCAGATCTGCTCGGCTTGTCATATCTGCGCATGCCAATGACATAACGCTATATGATTGGCTGAACATTGCCAAATGATGTAAAACATTGTGGTTGCCTAGACAACGATAACATCAGGCAGCGTCCGTGTGCCGAGTCTGGGGCCGTTTCTCAATATGCGTTCTTGAGCGTTCTCGTGTACTCGTTATACGTCATCAGCCTCAGCCCGAGTGCCGTTCCAATTCTCGAGAACGCATCA
>NW_015151584.1:224382-226726 GCF_000732505.1 Cyprinodon variegatus
CAGGCCGTTTCTCAATTCAAGTCCGTTCTTGACGAGAACGCGAGTACGTACTCGCATTCTCGTGAATTGAGAAACGGCCTGGAGCTTTTGTAGCGTTAGCGTGTCTAATGATCCATGAAGTTTACTGGAATGATTACAAAACTAAAAATAACAGTTTATAGTGAACCAAGTAACTGTTAGACCATGATATAAAGGAGGGAGCTGGGTAGCGCTGTGGCTAGCTGTGCTCACTAGCTAACAGGTTAGCCTCTTTTAGCTCAGAAAGTTAGCGATATTAAAGGGGAACACCAGTTTTTTACATTGGGCCCTTGATTTTACGTTATTCCATCATGTTCTACTCATCCATCTGAGTTTAGTGTCATTTGTTAGGTTATATCCAAGTAACGTCTTCCTATGGGCAACGAGTTGAAGGCACAAACTAAACTGTTCATCGTTTATTCTTTATGGTACGCCAGCATTCAGAACATGGAGGCCAATCACTGTCCCCCAGATATCCGCGGTTATATTTTTATCTTTTAAAAACAAAGCGGCGCGTGTATGACGTCATCAGCGCGCGACAGTTCAGTTTGTGCCCTCAGTCGTTGCCCATAGGAAGACGTTACCTGGATATAACCGCAACAATGGAATATCTTCAGAACGGCTCCAAATGACACAAAACTCATATGGGTGAGTAGAACATGAGGTAATAACGTAAAATCAAGGGGTCAATGTAAAAAAAAGACGCGTTCCCCTTTAAGTTGCACTACTTTTAACTTTTTGTTAACCACGATCGTTTTCTAATAACTGTTGTTTTTTTTGTCTAAAATCTCCAAGAAAGTAACTCACTTATTAAGATGTTCCATTTGTCTTCAGCTGCCCTCAGATCTTGATAAAAAGAATGTAAATAAGCAAATACTTTTTATTGTTACCTTGTTAAATGGCAGTCAGCCTTGCCATATGATGACATCACAAGAAGGGGCAGGGCCCCGATCAGATCTGGTACCTACACTGGCGCTGAGTGGTAAATGGCCTGTACTTTATAGCGCTTTTTCTAGTCAGAGGACTTGACCAAAGCGCTGACACTCAGTAATTCTCAGATTCACACACACAGTCACACATGCTGGGGAGCTAAATTGTAGCCACAGCTGCCCTGGGTCTCACTGACAGAAAGAAGGCTGCCGTACATTAGCGCCACCAGTCCCCCAAACCACCATCAGTAGGCAATGCAGGTGAAGTTTCTTACCCAAGGACAGAGCAACACTGAAAGCCAGAGCCAGGGTTTTAACTGACAACCCACTGGTTGCAAGGCAAACTCTGACGCCCCTGAACCCCGTGTTTGTGTTGTTTCAGCACCAAGGAGCAGAGCCTGGTCCTCAGCAGCAGCCTGGAGTCTCTGAAGAAGGGGAAGGAGGTTCTACAGGACAAGCTGGGTTCTCTGGAGAACCAGCACCTTCAGGATGCCAGCAGGTTAAAGCAGCAGCTGGATCAGGCCCAGGCCCGAACACACACCCTGCAGAAAGAGGTACTCCCATGTTTGCAGTGCTTCATGTAGGCACACACTCACAGAGGTTCTCTAAATACTTGGTCTGTGTTTCCAAATGGGTGGTCTGGGTCACCAGTCCTCTGGGTCAGTTTGTAGAGATGCTGTGATGGAGCCCATGGTTCTGCTTTCTCTCCTCTCCTGCAGTATGAAGACACTCAGTCGCAGCTGATGGACCTGCGTCAGCGCTACCAGCAGACGGAGCAGGAGAAGCTGAACATACACCAGGAGCTGGAGCAGTGCCGGAGCAACCTGAAGCTGCTGCAGGACAAGACCAGCTCTGTGAGTCCGAAGCACCCAGGCCAGAAAAATCACTTGCTGGGGGTTCCCACCATAGAGCTCATTTGGTATCTGCTAGCACCTCCATGTTTGAAGAGACGTTCACAGTGAACGCCACAGCAGAATATTTTCATGTTGGTCAGTGGACATTTCAGCTCCCTGCAGGTCATTTTAACATGTCGGCCCTAACGCCTCCATCACTATATAGAGCGGCACTATTTACCGGACTTTATAGTGAAGTCGGTTAACTCACTATTTGGACGGAAGATCACTACTTTTCGCTCCGCGACGCTCACGTCACTCTACCTCCTCGCATGGTGCCTGTGCATCTTTGGTCTCTCTCATGATGCTTTGCGAGAGCTCCTGCAAAGCATTCTGGGATATATCCGCTTGTATGGTGACCATGGATACTGACTACTTTTCAAGGCGCTTTTTCATCCACTAGACGTTTGGACCATAGACATTATATAAATGGACGCCTCATTGGATGCTGTCGGCAGCGAGGCAGACGTACCCAGAGGGTGGCCATCTTGGCGTTTACGTATA
>NW_015151584.1:227660-229268 GCF_000732505.1 Cyprinodon variegatus
ATGACCAACATGTCAGGCTAACCCCGAAATCCCTCATACTCCATCAGCGCTCCGCCCCGCTGCGCTCCAGACTGGCTGCTCAAAGCAAAGCCTACAGCCTCCACTGCGGCTCCCGTCCGCTCCGCTCTGAGTTCCTTGGAGATGGTAGAGAGCATGCGCCAGATGATTAAATTCAAAGCAGCAAATGATCCAGGGTTTCCGTGGATCATTAAAAATAACAATTCATTAATTTTTTTTGATTTTTTTCATTAATTTCATGAATTTGTATGGAATTTCGGTGTAACAATAAACATATACCGAACCAAAAACCGTGAACCGAACCGAACCGTGGATTTTGTGAACCGTTCCACCCCTAGTGACCATGGATACTCACTACTTTTCAAGGCGCTTTTTCATCCACTAGATGTTTGGACCATAGACATTATATATGTAAACGCCAAGATGGCCACCCTCTGGGTACGTTTGCCTCGCTGCCGACAGCATCCAGTGAGGCGCGACTAAAATGGCGCGACCACTATATTGTGCCTTATAGGGGTTAGGGCGAATGTTTTGACACAGCCGTAGAGATCCAAAACTGCTGGAACAACTTCCAAGGTGCATGAAGCGGGCGATGAACTAAAAAAGAACATCTGCAACACTTGATTGGAGAAAAACGCGTTTCGGCTGTGGCCTTCAGAGTCATAAGCCCACAACCGAAACTTGTTGATCTCCAATAAATTTTTCCTCACCAAGCCGTTTTTACGGTTAAATCAGTTATCTTCTAACAAATGTCTAATTAGCATCCAGGTGTAGCGATTATATTCAGGAACGACTTGCCGTACTTACTACCACAACAGCAAAAGCTTCACTGCATAACCAATCAGGAGCTTCAAGGCACTTCCTACTGGCTCCACTGCCCAACATCGCTGTTTGGTCCACCTTCCTGGATCGCTAACCGCCCGTCGCCTCAACGCTTCAACTTTCTGCCCACGTGGAAACAAGTCGCTTGTTTTTCCTTCGGTGTGGACGTACGTTTAGACGCCAACAATAAAACCAAAGTTTCTTGACAGATCAGCTCAACATTCTGCTAAAATTTCTGTTATTCAATCCAGAACAGATTTATCAGCCGATCAATGGCCCGTTTAGTTTCTACTCATCTATTCAGGCTGTAGCTGTGAAATATTGAGGCGGAGCAGCTTTTTCTCCTCATCTCTCCTCCTCACTGAAAAAAAGATCTAGAAATAAGTAAAAATGTCTTAAATGAAGTGTATTCATACTTAATCTGAGCAGGTAAATGAGATGTTTGCCAATGGAATTAGTATTTTACTAACAAGATCATTAGATGACAAGAAAATGCAATTGCGTTTTCTGATTTTAAATGTAAATCGTCCTGTTCCTTTGGCCAAATGTCTCTTTTACCTCAATTCAAGAACAAATGCACTTTTTTTTACTTACCTAGATTTAGATTTTTTTCAGTGCTCTCCACATCTCAGGTCATTGTTCTCCTCAGCTCTTCATCCAACGCTTCAGAACCTTTACCAGTTTTCTTCTGACTGATGGATACGGAAGAGGATTAGGGCCACTGAAAAAAAAAAAAAAAATTAACTGATTTTTAAATTTTATTTCAGT
>NW_015151584.1:232704-234692 GCF_000732505.1 Cyprinodon variegatus
AAAGTTGGTTCCATCTTTTCTGCTTGTCCTGCTGGAGAACCAAAGCCTGAATTCAGATCAGCTGGACTCTAACTTCACCTCCTGACCCTAACCGTCATCTTCATCGTCTGCACTAACCGTCATCTTCATCGTCTGCACTAACCGTCATCTTCATCGTCTGCACTAACCGCATGTCAGTCAGCTTCCAGGCCACACGGCAACAGACTCCCAGCATGCATCAGCTGTTTATTTAAAGTGATCCCACCTCCAGTCAGACGGTTTTTCACTATGGCTGCTGTCATCCGGTCACATGTCCGTCCACCATGTTGTCACCTGGTCTGACCTTGGCTGGAGAGTCAGACCAAAGGTTTTTAGTTTGCTGGAGTTAAAGCTGCTGTCAGTCAGCAGCTTTAAAGGTTTAGTCTGAACTCTGGGATCACTTTGAATCAGCTCCTCTGACCGCCGTGTCGTCGTATACTAACAGCCTCCTCATTCCATGCATGTCTTTATTCGTTTTTTTCATGCCGTTCTGCTGTGTTTGAAGATTGTTTGGTTTCATACTCATTTCTTTCTTTGAACGTTTGCTCTCTTGTAGCCGCGGATGGACAGTCTTTGTCCTCCTCGCTGTACTTCTGTGTCCTTTGCTAGTTGGAATCATGTGAACCAAGGTTTCCGTCTTCTGCCTCAAGTCTCTGGATCCTTTTTTTCTGCTTTATTCTTGAATCCTTTCTTCTTTTTTCACCTGCAGTCCTGATCATGACATGATTCGTTTCATTACGGCCCTTAGGTCGTTCTCAGCAGCTGCACATCTGTTTGAACAGATGACTGTAAATAAAACGAAATCTTGTTCAGACTTGAGTTTATAGAGGATCTGAACTAGAGGTGCTGATGGACCCGATCTGAACAGGATCCGTGGTTCTATAGAAGATCCTCAACAGGGCGGTAGTTCTCTCAGGAAAATGAGATGGATTTCCAGCAGATACCTTGATGTTTGGTACCAGCTGGTTCCCACGTCAGCGCCGCGGACTGGCCTTTGGTTAGCGGCGGAAACCCTGGTTTTGGTTTGAAGGTGGTTTCTCCCGGTCCTGAAATGATTTGAATGTGTCAAACATGCAGCAGATTCTCCTCACTCCTTATTTATTCAGCAACAAAGCTGAGGACGGCTCCTTTGATGTGGTGCATGGATCTAAGCTCCCATGGGTCACATGACGGCGACCAGCTGTCTTCATTACGGCATGTAGACCATCTGCCAAAGGGAGACCGTTTAGCAGTTCTATGCTGATCCACCAATGCACCAGACGTACTACGTAATCGACCTGACCAACAGTAGTGAATATCTGGTGATGCACCGTCCAGCCGCCTCCTCGTCTGTAGCTGCATGTCGATTTATGGCTGAGGGCTGAACGTGGAACTGCTTTGGCTGTTCCCCAAACAGTCATTTACAAAGTTTGCTTAAACAAGCTTCGCATGTCGGATGAGAACATGATGAGCAGGGTTGCCAGTGTTCTGTCAGCTCAGCATACCGCGTCAGGCCAGCATACACTTAGTAATACACATGCTAGTTATTAGCAGCTATCAGGCCCAAAGAATGGCTGCAGATTGTGTCAATTGGAGGATTAGGGCCACTGGAAAAAAAGTTAACTGATTTTTAAATTTTATTTCAGTTTAACAGAATTCTGACTTTTTTCTCAGAATTCTGAGTGAATTCTGACAGCTAACAAACATGTTAGCATCAAGCCATAGCCATGTCTGTTTTAGAGACTAGCTTGTTTTAATGACCTTCTGCTCCTCCATTAATGAGGGAACCCCTCGGGCATGTAAAGTCGGAAATCTGAGATTAAAGTCGGAAATCTGTGATTAAAGTCGGTATTCTGAGAAAAAGTCGGTATTCTCTCGGAATTCTGAGAAGAAAGTCAAAATTCTCTTGGAATTCTGAGAAAAAAGTCGGAATTCTGAGGGAAAAAAGTTGGAATTCTGTCGGAATTCTGAGGAAAAAAGTTGGAATTCTG
>NW_015151584.1:235032-236843 GCF_000732505.1 Cyprinodon variegatus
CTAAAGTCGGAAATCTGAGACTAAAGTCGGAAATCTGAGATTAAAGTCGGAAATCTGTGATTAAAGTCGGTATTCTGAGAAAAAGTCGGTATTCTCTCGGAATTCTGAGAAAGTCAAAATTCTCTTGGAATTCTGAGAAAAAAGTCGGAATTCTGACTTTTTTCTCAGAGTTCTGACTAAATTCTGACAGCTAACAAACATGTTAGCATCAAGCCGTAGTTTGCTTTAGCTTGTTTTAATGCTTTAGCTTGTTTTAATGACCTTCTGCTCCTCCATTAATGAGGGAACCCCTCGGGCACGTAAAGTCGGAAATCTGAGACTAAAGTCGGAAATCTGAGATTAAAGTCGGAAATCTGATTAAAGTCGGAAATCTGTGATTAAAGTCGGTATTCTGAGAAAAAGTCGGTATTCTCTCGGAATTCTGAGAAAGTCAAAATTCTCTTGGAATTCTGAGAAAGAAGTCAGAATTCTGAGGAAAAAAAGTTGGAATTCTGTCGGAATTATGAGAAAAAAGGGAATTCTGTCAGAATTATGAGAAAAAAAGGGAATTCTGTCAGAATTATGAGAAAAAAAGGGAATTCTGTCAGAATTATGAGAAAAGAAGTCGGAATTCTGTCGGAATTATGAGAAAAAAGTCGGAATTCTGCCGGAATTCTGAGAAAAGAAGTCGGAATTCTGAGAAAAGAAGTCGGAATTCTGCCGGAATTCTGAGAAAATAAGTCGGAATTCTGAGGGGAAAAAAAAATCGGAATTCTCCCGGAATTCTGAGGAAAACAAGTCGGAATTCTGACTTTTTTCCCATATTAAACTGAAAGAAAATATAAAAATCAGTCAACTTTATTTTTTTTTTTTTTCAGTGGCCCTAATTCTCCACCATAATTATCTACTTTAAAAATAAATGAATAAAAATGAAATGATCTGCATCTCGCTCATATTAAAAAACTAAAACCAAATACATCTCATATCCTGTCAACTGAGTTGTAGAATCCGCTCCTTATAAATATTTAATTTTGTGTGAAGAAATGCTGATCATTTTTAAATAAGATCCTCGTTGAACGAACATACAATGTTTTTTGGTTTTTTTGTGTGTGGTGGAGCCAGTGAAGGACTTTCTTTGTTGTTTTATGCACTAAACTATGACAAAAACCGGGAAATAAAACGGCGTGATTGGCTGTAAGGAGAGTGGAGTCAGAGGAAACTATGTAATACGTATTACTAAGTGTATGCTGGTCTGACGTGGCCTGCTGAGTTGACAGAACACCGGCAGCATCGCTGGACCCAAAGAGGCAACATTAGTGCTGGCGTTGGATAAACTAACTCCGTATGAGAGATGGCAGGAAGAGGCAGCAGGGAATTCTTATCCTGTGGTTTTATTAAAGATGGCCGACCACAGCTTTGAAAGTTCGTAACACAGAAACTGTGCTGACCAGAGACTTACCAAATTATTCTCAAAAATACACGTCAGATCGCGATGAAACCAAAATCAGGATTTGAGAATATAAAAATTGTGCTGTGACATTTCTGCCATATTGCCCACTCTGACTCCCAGTGACCAATTTTCTCTAAATTCAACGGTCAGGTTCATCAATATCGATTAACTATTTTAATCCAATTAAAATAAAAAAGCCCGATGTTTTTGGATCAGATTCTACGGAAGAGGACTAGGGCCACTGGAAAAAAATAGTTTTCTGATTTAAAAATTTTATTTCAGTTTAGTATTGGAAAGAAGTCAAAATTCTGACTTTTTTTTCTCAGAATTCTGACTTTAATCTCAGAATTCTGAATTTAATCTCAGAATTTTGACTTCTTTC
>NW_015151584.1:238136-241698 GCF_000732505.1 Cyprinodon variegatus
AAATTTTAAAAATCAGTTAATTTTTTTTTTTTTCCAGTGGCCTTAATCCTCTTCCGCAGGATTCAATGGTCAGGGTCAGATTAATGAAAATGATTAATTTCCTCACAGCTTCATGCTCACTGTGGCCATCTAGTGGCATAAATACCCTACAGATAAAAGTCTTTATGTCTGAACTGGTCTGAGGATGATGATTTAAATACGATGACCTAAAGTGGTTGGATTACTGTTAACCCTGCGGGTCTGTGTAACAAAGATGGAGATAAAAGTAGAGTTCATCCGACCCGAAGCTGCTTTCTAACCGACTCCAAAGTTCTGCTCAGACCCAAATCCTGTCTGGGAGAAACCAGTCAGTTCTTCTGGGCCCCCCCGTCTCCAGCTCGACATGAACAGTTTAAAACCATTAAAGATGGCTGCCACTTTTAGCCTAATGTCAAGGCAGGAAGCTTAGAGCTCATCTTCAGCCTGAACAGACCTGATTTAGGAGGTCAAAGGTCACGACAGGGAACCCAGAGAGGAGAGAACCAGAGAGGTAAGGCGGTGGAGTGAGGGCGATCCGGACTGGTTCAGCCGTGCATCCTGATTGCCTCCCTGGATGCTAAAAGCTGAGGATCCGTCCAAACCTCAACTAGAAAGCTGCTGCTGGTTCTAGTTTTGTTTGTGGGCTCAGAGCTGACCCAAAAGAACGCCATCATCTTTTGGACTCATTTTCCCTGCTTCATCTTTTCCTCCTCTCCTTCCTTTCCTTTCCTGCAGGAAACTGGGGTCTCCCCGGTTCTGCTTGGTTCTCCCCGGTTCTGCTTGGTTCTCCCCGGTTCTGCTTGGTTCTCCCTGGTTCTGCTTGGTTCTCCCCGGTTCTGCTTGGTTCTCCCCGGTTCTGCTTGGTTCTCCCCGGTTCTGCTTGGTTCTCCCCGGTTCTGCAGACTAACCCGACTTCCTTAATTCTTTATTTTCTTTTTGTATTGGACAGAGCGGCTGGAGCCCCTGGATGCCGGTCATCGCAGCGATGGTCGCCGTGACAGCAGCTTTCCTCTACCCCAACCTGCCTAAGAGCGGCTCCGCCTGAGGCGAGGATGGCGGCTCCGCCTGAGGCGAGGANGGCGGCTCCGCCTGAGGCGAGGATGGCGGCTCCGCCTGAGGCGAGGATGGCGGCTCTCTTATTTGTAAAAAGCCTGTTTGTACATATTGTAGTGGGAACGGTCGCGGTTCCTGCTGGACTTGGATACTTCCTGGTTTATTTTTTGGGAGTTTTGTCATTTTTATTCTCTGCTCTGTCTGGGTGATGGTGGGGGGGGGGTGGCTGAGCTTCCTGGTTATTAAATTTAAAAAGGCTGGAGTTGATGCAGCAGAGGGGAACCTTTCACGCAGCCTGGCTGCACTCAGGAGGATCTTCATCACCTTCAGTTCTTCGCTTTTCCATGTATTTATAGAGAAAACTTCAGCTGACGTTATTTCCTCACTCCAATGATCCGACCTCTAACACTAGCGGGCCTGAGGCGGGTGGGCTGAGGGCGCCGCCACGTAGCGGACCAGATCCAGAAGCTGCTGGGAAGTGAAGTCCTGCTCTGCTTCCATCTCCTCTCTTGGTTTGCAAAGAAACTCTGAAGCCAAATGATTAAAACTCAGATTCCTTCAGTTATTCGGTGGTGGGGCGGGTGAGGGGGGGTTAAGTGCCTCTTATGTAACAAACCAAATCCAAGGAATCGACCACAAACATGCGGGAGGCCGCCGGCGTTAAGAGTCGGGTCACATCTGTCCACAGACATCAGCTTCTCCTCGGTGATAAACTTGATCCTGAAGGTAAAATGATCAAACCAGCAAATGTTCTGCTCCTCTACAGCAGAACCAAACAGAAAATCCTGATCGGCTTTTTAAAAGGACAGAAGGTCCCACAGATCAGAGTAGAATTCCTCAGAGTTTGTTCTTCATCGCGGAGCAGGAACCTGAGAAGAACCGACGCCGTGAAGCTGCAGATTACAGAAGATCTGAAAAAGGGAACTCGGTTTGTTTTGAAGCAATAATCGTATTCCTGCCAGTTTAAGCCGACCCATGAGCCCCGGCTGCTCTAAAACCTTCATCTCATCTCTTTCCTCCTTTATCTGCTTCTTCTGATTCATCCCATCGCTTTGTTTTTTATCTCCAGACCGTAAACCGTCCCAAACGGGACGTAAAATCTGCTGATGTTCTCATCCTCCGACTCTTAACACTCGGCGCCTCAGAGCCTTTCAATTATGTTCTAAGCAGAACCTTACATTTCTGAGCTTTTATGGGGTGGGGGGGGGCGGCAGCAGCATTTGTCACCGTCTGTATTTTCTGTCTCGTCTCAGTGTCGAAAATAAAACATGATTCTAATAATAAAAGACAGCGAACAAATATTCCTGATGTTTAAAGAGGAAAAACACTAAAGGTTCAGAGAATTGTAAAATAAAAGGTTAATGAATGATGTGCGACTAGAATTATTTTTGTTTGAATTGTTTAGAGTGAAGAGAGGCAGATCTGTTGTAGAGAAAATGATGTTATTGAATATATGCAGAGAAATGTTTTGGATTAAAGTTGTAGCAAAGCTGACTCACCACTCCGGCCTGTCGCCTCTTTAATCGCCAACGTTTCATTAATTCCTCTCCTTAGGGACTGATGCAGTGTTTTAACTTTATTTATCTTTAGGTGTCCAAACAACAAAGTATCTCCAAGCTTTAAATGATGCCAGATCTCACTGCACAGAATTCAAATCTTTGGGAGGTTAAAGCTGACGTGGGATTCATTGGAAATCCAGGCTGGTTAAAAGTTTTAAAACCAAGCAGCTCTTTAAAAGCTGCACCTGAAAGAAGAAACAAACCTCTGCAGCAGAGATGTGACCGTAGGGAAGAAGTTTGCTGCTGCACGGTGGTGGAAGGGTCATGCTTTTGCTGTCTGTAAATTTAATCACGCTGAAGAAAAGGTGAAGTTTGTCCCAAACTGGGGCAAGGCTGTTCCAGAACAAATAAACCGATCCAGATTGGTATAAAGAAAGGGCATTTATGTGAAATCCATATTCAGTTCGGCTGGTTAACCACCTTAGAACAAATCATGAAACCTTATATTTATAACTTATTGTACTGTAACATTTATGGCTAGACTTAAATTCAATTCAATTTTCTTTTAAATCGCCAATTAACAACATGTCATCTCAAAGCACTTTACCATTCAACCAGATAATGCAGCCAGATTGATAGATTGAGATCTCTAGCTAAGAAAAAACCTGTTGATTGCATTAACTCGTTGACTTGGAAGGCAATCCCTCACACTAAGCATGCTTGAAGTGACAGTGGGGAGGAAAAATTCCCTTTTAACAGGAAGAAACCTCTTCCAGGCTCAGTGTGAGCGGCCATCTGCTGAGGCCAACTGGGGTTCAAGGAGACGGAAGCAAACATAGAAAAAGAAGCATAGATACAAAAGGCAACTGTAAACCAGCCCCGTCCAGGAAACACAGGCAGCCAAATGAGCTCTGTGCCTGCTCCCATGTCAGGATGAAGAGAGCACATCCAGCCAGGAAAACAGGCCCATCTCAGACAACAAGGCAAACCTA